>NC_138988.1:48663723-48953723 GCF_964341445.2 Mesoplodon mirus | reverse complement strand
TTAAGATGGTTAAGATGGTGAATTTTATGTTATGTGTATTTTATCCAGTTAAACAAACACACACCCACACACACAAGGCTAGACCCCAACCCAAGGTTCTGATTCAGCAGGTCTGGAGTGGGATCTGCTGATTGGCCTTTCTATTGGCATTCTATTGTATTCAGTAAGTTCTCAGGTGTTGCTGATGCTGCCGGTGCGGAGACCACACTTAGGGATAAGTGGTTAGGAGGCCTGGTGAGTATCATGTGGAGGGGTCCTCTGCTTGCTCCCTCGTGGCTATCGTTGTTATTGACAACAGCTGGCCTTTACGGAGGGCTTGCCTGCTACAGGTTATCTCACAGTTGGGTGAAGGGGCAGCAGATGGGCAGGGCTAGAGTAGATAAACTTCACCCGGCTTCCTTTGGTCCTTGGTGTGAGTGTAAGGCTGAGAAGGAACCAGAGACGCAAATAAAGACCCAGTACAATAGAGCACCCAGCCGCGGGGAGAATTAGGGTCGCCTAGGGACCGAGCGCCCAGGGCGCGATCTGGACGGGGACGTGGGGCGCCCGGGTAGGTCTCCAGGCTCCTCCGCGGCCGCGGGAGGCGGTGGGGGACTCGTGGCCCGCAGAGGGCGCTGCCGCGCCGTCCCGCCGCCTGCCGCCCAGGCCGCCCACCCCGCGGGCGCGCCTCTCTGCAGTCCAGCGCCGACTGGCCGGGGACCCGCTTGTTCCGAGCGCACACACTTCTCGGCCGGACTGAGGACGCCGCCAGCTCCTGGCCGCCCCTGTACTCGCCTGCGGCGGCAGCTCGGCCCACCGCCCCCGGCCCGGCACCGCGTCGCGCCCGCGACTGAGCGCAGAACTCCGGCCCCCAGGAGCCTCCCGGCCGTCGGCGGACCCAGCGGCCCCGCCGCCGGCACGCTCGGCGCCCTGCTCTCGGGGCACAGGGGAGGGCGGCGGCCGGCTGGTGATGGGTGGCCCGGCGGCGCGGAGGGGCGCCGGGGGGCTCCGCGCGCTGCTCCTGGCGCTGGTGGCCGCGGGGAGCCCCGCGGGCGCCTACAATCTGGACCCGCAGCGCCCCGTGCGCTTCCAGGGTCCCGCCGGGTCCTTTTTCGGCTACGCGGTGCTGGAGCACTTCCACGACAACACGCGCTGGTAAGTGCCCTCCCGGCCCGGACCCTGACCCCGGCCCGGCTGGTCCCGCTGCAGCCGCCAGGCCGTCGCTGCCGCCGCCTTTCCGGCCTCTCCACGCCGCCGTCCCGAGGGGGCGATTTAAATGTCTCCGCTGTGCGTAGCCCGGCCGCCGAGGAAAGGCGGGGAGGAGGGAGGACGCCGGTTCCCGGTCCAGCGTACTGCCCGGTGGGCGCCCGAGTCGGAGGGGTTCGGGCGCCTCCCCGCCGGGGTTGCCCCTCGCTCGGCCTCCTAGCCAGACTCGGCTTAACTCTCTAGATCGCAAAGTAACTTGGTTCTTCTGCCCCCGTGGGCCGCAGGCAGCCCGGCCAGAATCCCGAAGGCCCCGGGCTGCGGAGACAGACTCCTTAGTTCGGGGAATTTTTGGTGACACCCCACCCGCCTCGCCCGGGCTTTAAGCCTCTCCCGCCGGCTCTGCGCAGGAAGCGGAGTAACCCCGAGATGCGAGGGGAGTGGGCTGGGTGTGCGTGGGCTCGGGGGGCGGGGATGCCGACTGTGTGGTCCCCCTTCTCGCTCACCAGGCCCTCTGCGGAAGCGAGCTGAGAGGGTCCGGAGGCAGGGAAGGGGGATGGTCCTGGACCCCAGTGACAAGTCCGGTGGGACCGGTGGGTGATTTCTGGGGCAGCTACCCTGGAGACCGGTAGAGGTCAAGGAGTCCAGTTGCCCCCTGAATGTCCCCTTAAGAGTCCCAAGAGGTGGGAGCTCTCCCCATGAGGCACCGCCTGGAAAGGCACGGAGCTTGAGTGCTCAACCCCAGGGGAGAAGCACCAGGGGAGGTTGGTCTCCCCTTGGCCCTTTCCTATGGACAAGAGGGAATGAAGCAGCCACAGGAGGGGTCAACCCCTCCTCAAAGAATTAGGGTGTGGGTAGTTCCCCAGTGGGGCCCCAGATGACAGCTGGTCTGGGGCTGGTTTTATTGTGTGGTCACCAGTGTGGACATCCTTGGGGGCTGCAGGCTGGGAGGGCGAGGTCAGCCCTCTGTGTGCGCTCAGCATGCAATTCTGCTCGGAACTGGACAGAGGCTGATAGAAAACGGAGGGTTTGTAGATTCGAGTCCTCTGGCGTCCCTGGAAAAGTGGGGACTCCGTGACCAGCCAGCCCTTTAACAATCATGCTGTTTAGGAGAGCTGCCTCCAAGAGAACAAGTTTTTAAGGTTTTTTGTGTAGCTCCTGTCCAGTTCCCTATCTCTCTCCCTACCACTTACCCCAGTTGCTGAGTTTAAGACCAGCTGTCTTTTCTTGCACTTGCCAAATCCCCCTTTTAAAGCAAAGCAGGCTGACGCCTTTTCTGTGTCCTCTGTACTCAGCGTCCACTGTGGACTTTGGTAGAGAAGGTAGCCTGGGCAGGAGCAATTGGAGAACACATCCCAGGATCCTGGGCTGGGCTCCCGAACTGTGTGACCTTGGCACAAAGCATGTGGGGAGGGCTGTTAAAGATAGAAGGGCTGGGGCTTCCCTGGTGGTGCAGTGGTTAAGAATCCGCCTGCCAATGCAGGGGACACGGGTTCGAGCCCCGGCCCGGGAAGTTCCCACATGCCACGAAGCAACTAAGCCCGTGCGCCACAACTACTGAACCTGCGCTCTAGAGCTCGCGTGCCACAACTACTGGACCCTCGTGCCACAACTACTGAAGCCCGTGTGCCTAGAGCCCATGCTCTGCAACAAGAGAAGCCACTGCAATGAGAAGCTCGGGCACCGCAGCGAAGAGTAGCCCCAACCAGAGGAAGACCCAACGCAGCCAAAAATAAAAATAAAAATAAATAAATTAATTTAAAAAAATAGAAGGGCTACTCTGGGCAGGGGGCTGCTGAGGAGGGGCAGGCAGGGGAGCTGGAGCACCACATGGGGTCTGCAGCTCCGCAGCCTCATGGGTCTCTGAGCTCTTTGGGCCACGAGTAAAAGCTGCCCCATTTCGGGAGTAGGGGGAGTCAAGAGCAGATCTGACTTGGAAAAAGAGTCCAGCCTGCTTTGTTTTAAAAAGGTGATGAGGAAAGGCTGTGTGGTATGAATATTTCAAGTATATTTCAATATTTCAAGTATTTCAGGGGTCCATCCACAGCCAGGCTTCCGGTCTCAAAATCGCTCTCTCTGCTTCTGATACTGAGTGGGCTGCTCTTTTTATTGGAGCGCTTATCCCTATACTTTTTCAAGTACCAACTAATCTCTATTGCAATCTATTTAAAGCAACTTTTCTTATTCCCTGCCCCCCACTGCCTTAACTCTGTCTTAGTTTTTGCTTATCTCCTTGTCTTCTGTCCTCTTGTTATTTCTTCCTAGCGTCTTCCTCCCTGTTCTTTTCTCTCTCCTCTCCCTTCCCCCCAGTATTCTTGGTCTTAGACCTTGACAGTTATTCTCTGCTGATTATGCTACCCCGTCTTGGTATGCCAATGGTCTTTGAAGCTAGAGACTTTCAGCATCTCCTGTTTTCTCCTTCTTACTTTTCTTTATATCTTTAGAGGCTAGGTTTATTATGAGGCTAATGAAACTTCCACCAAAGGCCTCTCACTTGCACAGGCCCCTCCCTACCAAGGCCCTATGCCTAATTCTATATTCGTAATTTTGTATTAATTTTCTTAAAGGTAGTTGCCCTATATTTGTAGGATTCAGGCCCTGTGGAATCTGGATCTACCCTAGGTCTCTACCTTAACTCTGGGGTTGGTTGACTGACTTAGTGACTGATTGTTGGTCTCTTCCTACCAGGCAGTCCTTGGGCCCTGGATCTTTTAGCTTTGCTTGAGGGACATGCAGGTTGTTTCCAATTATTCACAATTATAAACAGCAGCAGGGTAAACATCCTTCTAACAAAAGCCTCGCGGACATCCTTAATTATTTCCTTTGAATAAGTTCCTGGGCTTAGAATTGCTGGGTCAGAGAGGGAGGTTTTAAAGCATTTTCTCTGCATTTCCAGAGTGCCAGTGAAGCTGAAGTGTGCCCTTTAGGGAAATGTGTTTAACTTTGGAGTAATTTACCAAAGGGCTGCTCCAGTCTAATGGAAGAGCATAGCCACCTACGTGAGGGGGACTTAGAAAAAGATCACAGAGAGTCAAATTGGGTGTGGGAGGTAAGTGACAGACACAAAGAGGACAATGTGTTAAAACTCTGAAAGGAAAAGGAGGCAGCGGTCACTAAGCCTTGTATCTGCTGCCTTTCTTTCTGAGCAGAAGTTACTCTTAAGCTTCTTCATTCAGTCTTAGTGGTTCAATAGTTTTGCTTCATGCTAATTAAACACCTCTGTACAGGTGGAAGGATTTGTTGTGTGTAGGGTAAGGGAGGGAGGAGAGTGTGCAGGGGGAGGGGCAGGGAGAGAGCCCAGGCACGACAGTCTGCAGGGGCCAGAACTGAAGGGTCCCCAGGTTAAGGGGACCCCAGGTGCACATCACAAAGCTCCTGCATATGCTCCGTCAGTAGGACTAGTGCTTCTTCTCTAATCCCATAACTGAGCATTCCTAGCAGTTCTTTTTTAAGCAATAATTGTCACTGATCAGAGGTCCTACCTCTCTGTGTAAGGGATGGGGTGGCCTCGCTTTCCGAGCCCTGGGGACTGCGTCCTGCATATGCAGTCATGTTGCGTTGGGAACAGAGTCCTGGACCCAGCCTCTCTCCAAGGGTTTGGCTTGAGTGGCCTCTGCTGTTTGTCATGCTCTGGGCAGTGAGCATTGTCCCCATGGCCAGGTGGACCAGAATATGGCAGGCAGTGTGATAGATGTCATTTGTATCAGGATGCAAACATGCAAGTGACTCGGTTTCTTTTTTTCCAGTGACACCCCTGAGGGCATCTCCCTGCCCTGAGCTAGCATCCTCCCCTAGACCTCCCACCACCTGGGTCTTCTTGCTCCCTTTGAACAATAGCAGGAGGTGCCAGGGAACACGGACAAAGCAGATTTCTGTCCCCTTCCTTTAGACACGGACTGGTCTCTCAGCTGCAGGGCAGACAACTGTAACACCCTGTGAGATAAATAAATGCAGCCCTGCTGGCTGGCGTAGAGCCCCAGAGCGGGTTTCTTTCACACCCTCCCCTTCCCTCCTTCCTCTTGGCCCCAGACGCCCCGGAGTCCTAGGCGGTCGGGTGCATTGGCTTCCTTTCTGGAGACGTGCTTCCTCCCTCATCTCCCGGGATGCATCAAGACGGCTGTGCTCGGGCCCAGAGCAAGCGCTCGGAAATGGAAGAGGCGCTGGCGTTTTGCTTTGTTAAGGTTGTTAGAGCATCACTCAGTGAGGAACAGGAGGTGATTCAGAGCCGAGGGGACCACAGCATCCTCAATTTGCATGAAGGTTGAGGATTAAAAGAACAAGCTAGATGGTCTGGCGCTGCCAGTGCGGTTGCCGCAAGCCAGATATATTGCTAAGTTAAAATTAATTACAACCAAATAAAATGAAGAATTCAGTGGTACAGTCATATAGCCACATTTCAAGTGCTCAATGGCCACGCGTGCCTCGTGGCTGCTGTACTGGATAGCACACAGAACATTTTCACCATCGCAGAAAGTTCTGGTACTGGTTTGGAGCAATGACTTGTGTCTTAAAGGGCTAGCTAGACAGGGACTTCCCTGGTCGTCCAGTGGTTAGGCCTAGGCGCTTTCACTGCCATGGGCCTGAGTTCGATCCCTGGTCAGGGGACCAAGATCCCACACGCTGTGTGGTGCAGGCACCCCCGCCGCCTTCCGGCAAAAAAAAATAAAGGGCTAGACAAAGATCAAAAGGCAGTGTAAGAAAAGTCGACCCTTGTATTTGAGTATGAAAACTGAAATGAGGGAGCTTAACTAAAAAGTAAGACTGGGCAGCCTCTTTTCATCCATCAAACATTGGAGTGCCTGCTCTGTGCTAAGGGCTGGGTATTCAAGAATGAAAAATGCACTCACAGCCTGATGGGTGAGAAGGTTGTGGGCTTCTCGTCTTGTGTGTCAGGCAGAGATAAGATGTGGGCTCCCATGGGGGAGAGGCTGGTCCTGGGGCAGCCCTGGGGACTTGCGATGGGCAGAGGAGAGTCCCGTGAAAGTAAAACCTTCCGAAGGGGGACCCTGGGATCATGGGCCCCGCTCCTCACCCCCAGCCCCACCCGGCTTTGCGAGGAGACACCCAGAAATGATGGTGGTAGCCGGGCCTTCTCATAACCTCTGTGGTGACCTCTTTGTCGCGTTCTGTCCCGTGTCAGGCTCTCAGGTGGGGCTGTAGCTCCACTTCCCCATATGGATTTTCTGGAAGTAGCTTTTTCAAACCTCGTTCCTGGTTCTTGCCCTGCAGAGCTTGCTTTCTCAAAGCACTCAAGAAGGGATGACACATGTATGAGGCTCGAGTTCTAAGGGGACCCGGAAAGCATCCCTTGGGGTTTCCAGGACGTTTGCCTGAAGATCTCAGGGGGCTGGCGAGGGTGCTGTTTCCTGAGCTAGTGCTGAATGCTGGCCAGGGGAGAGGCAGCTGTGTCACTCAGGAGAGAGCCTTCCAGGGCAAGAAGACAGACGCTTCACAGCCAGTTTCTAACAGCCCAGAGTGTGAGAGTGTGAAGGGCCGGGCCCTGGCCAGCTCTGAGTCCCCAGCGACCTGCTGCTGGTCAGGAAATGGTCTCCTTCTGATAACTCCCATTGTGATTTGTCTGGGGAAAATGCCATATTCACATTTGTTAAAAGCAGCCATGTTCTCAGAAATCATTTGTTTTCAAGGAAGTAGCATATAACTTTAAGAAATCAAAACGGGGACTTCCCTGGTAGTCCAGTAATTAAGACTCCGTGCTCCCAATGCAGGGAGCCTTGGGTTCGATCCCTGGTCAGGGAACTAGATCCCGCATGCCGCAACTAAGAGTCTGGAACTAAGATCCCGCATGCTGCAGCCAACACCTGGTACAGCCAAATAAGTAAATAAATATTCAAAACAAAACAAAACAAAATGAACGATCCCATCAGATAGGATTTGCTGGGCATCTACAAGAGGTCCAGTGCTTTCACAAGCGTAAAAGTCCCCCAGTGGGATCTTTGGGACAACCTAGTGAGTGGTTTTCAGTTTGCCAGGTAGAGAACAAAGGCTTACAGAGTTACACACCTTGTCCAAGGTCCATCCCAGCCTTGGTGATGCATGCACATTGGGGGCCTGTGCAAGAGAATTATGGGGGTGGGCGGTAAGGCCGGTGAAAGAACTGGGGGTCGGGGAGGAGACAGGATTGGGCAGGGAGAGGCTTGGACTGTGATTGGGATCTGATTCAAGTCTCGGCCATCTCAACACGGGCACACCCACCCCAAGATTATAATCAGTCCCTGGGGCTGCCTGGGAGACGCGTGGCATCAGCTTGATTGCCTGGAGGGGGCTGCAGCTGGAGGCTGTCGGCTGACTGTCCTCTTGCAGCCAAAAGGCTTCAGGTGGTGCACACCTACCTCCACGTCGGCCACGGAGCCCATCGTGTGTGAAAGGCTGTGTTCGGAGATGTGAGGTGTGTTCTTCGGCCTGCAGTGTGGCTGGGATCATCTGTGCCTCTGCTTATCCCGCTGTATCAGCATGGGGGGCGCTGGGATTCTGGGCTGTTAGAATTGGCCCCGAGGCAGACTCCCAGGGTGCCTCTTCCTGGCCTTTGGGAAGTCTCAGGTGAGGGACGTAGGAGGAAGAGAGCTCCCACCTTACCCTGAGCCACTGAGTCGCTGACGAGCGCTTGGCTGGAGGGAGCTGCCAGACCTCAACCCTGGTACCTTGTGAACTGCAAAGCCTCAAGCCATGTGGATTTGGCGACCAACCAAAGCAAAGTGTTTGAGCATCACTTAGGAAGTGAAAGTGAATCCAAGATTGGGAAAAATCCAGTCTTTGAAACCACAGGCTCATTTGGTCCCCAGTGTCTGCTTTTTTGGGAGAACAAAAAGGACTTGTGAGTTTAAATTTGCAGCAGCAGCGGCAGCAGCAGAGATACACTTACAGGGCGCTTAGCCCATATTAACTCACTTAATGTTCTCTGCAATTGCTTCAGTTGGTTATCATTGTAGCCCCATTCATGAAGGGGAAAACTGAGGCACAGAGACGGTGTTTGCCCAAGTCACATGGTGACACAGTGGTCGAGCTGGGGCCTGCACCTTTGCCTCTCAAGAAGTCAAGAGTCTGAGTTTGGAGCTTCAAGGCACCCAAGCATCTGTGTCATGAGATTCTGTCTTACTTTCTTGGAAAAGTTATGGAATCACGGTCGTGGTTGCTTCCCTGTGACACCCTTTGCAGATGCTTATTCAGGGCCCACTGGATACCTGTGCAGAGATCCTGGGGTTCTGCTTTCCAGAGATGCTTGATCCCTCAGTAAACAGGAACCAGTGATTCCGCCAGGGACGTTTGTAGGTCCTGCTGTCATGCTAAGTCTCTATAAGACAAGTGTCCTAGGAAAGATGGAGCGTTCTGGACTATTCCATGTGTGCATCCTAACCTCCCTGGGCTGCTTTTGTTACCATCCCTCCACCTGCTCCATTGAGTCCTCCGGGCTCCCACAGCTTATTTAAGAAGCTCTGTTTGGAGAGTAGATGGGAAAGAAAGCCATGGCGGCCCGTGTTTAGGATTTACCCCTGGGTTTGTTAAAGAAACCCACACAGGGTCAGAATTTCTGTACAGGCGGCCAACAATATGAGAGCAAATCTGAGCATAAAAAAAGCATGGAACGAATTTCCTCCATCTCAGCTCATCCCTTGGTATGTTGAAGCCCAGGTGACCTCTCCCACCCATTCTGGACTGTTTAGTGTTAAAATGCTGCAACGTGCACAGACGCCAGAGCAAAGTTGGCCGTGTGTGTGGGACACCCCAAGGGCAGCACTGCACAGGGTCCTGGCACCTCTTCTCCATCAGGCTGGGTCCTGGAGTGGATGTTCCAGACGCAGGGGAGTGGGGTTCTACATGGCTCTGCCTTCATTGTGGCCCCTGGTTCCCCAGCAACAACCAAATCCGTGGTCTGTGCCATAACGGGGGGGCGTCTGACTTCGCCCCCATTTAGGAGCGGTGTGTTCTTGGCAAGTTACTTCAGCTGTCTGAGCCTCATTCCCTCCTCTATAAAAGAGGAATAATGAGAATTTGTCCCTCATCACGTTGTGGGGGAGATTAAATGAGATGATGTCTGCAAAGTCTGGAACATCACATGCAGAACATAGTAAATCCTGGATAAATATGAATAGCTATTTCTATTGCTACTTTGATCTGACATTTGAAGCTAATGGTCTTCATCCTGCCTTTAGATGCTAAAAGTTTGCTTTCAGTACATTTGTTGATCCATTTATTTATCAAAATTTGAGTGTCAGCACTCAATACAGAAATGAATGACAGAGTCTTGCATAAGACACTATTATGTGTGGTCTCTAAAATTTTGGTCATGGTCTACATAAATCTGCATTTTTGTGTATTCATGTGTATGTCTACTTCCAAAAGGATCTGAGATGGCTGCTTTAATTGGAGACCTGTGGGATTGTAAACCCTAGAGTTTTTAAAATCTTTTTTAAAATTGAAGTATAATTGATTTACAATATTATGTAAGTTTCAGGTGTACAACATAATAGTTCAAAATTTTTATAGATTATATTCCTTTTAAATTTATTATAAAATATTGACTATATCACCTGTGCTGTACAATACATGCTTGTAGCTTATTTATTTTATACGTAATAGTGTGTATCTCTTAATTCCCTTCCTCTGTCCTGCCCTGTCCTCTCTTCCCTCTCCCCCCTGTTAACCACTAGTTTGTTCTCTATATTTGTGAGTCTGCTTCTTTTTTGTTATATTCACTAGTTTGTTGCATTTTTAGATTCCACATATCAGTGAGAACATACTGTATTTATCTTTCTCTGTCTGACTTATTTCACTAAGAATAACACCATCCAGGTCCATCCATTGAAATTTTGCCATTTACGTTCTTTTTTATGGCCGAGTAATGTTACATTGTATATATACCACATCTTCTTTATCCATTCATCTGTTGATGGACACTTAGTTTGCTTCCATATCTTGGCAATTGTAAATAATACTGCTGTGAACATTGGGATGCATGTATCTTTTTGAATTAGTGGTTTGTTTTTTTTTCCCCCTAGGAATGGAATTGCTCTGTGGTATGGTAGTTCTATTTTTAGTTTTTTAAGGAACCTCCCTACTGTTCCCCATAGTGGCTGCACCAGTTTATTCAGTATATTCCCACCAACAGTGTAGGAGGTTTCCCTTTTTTCTACAGCCTCCAATATTTGTTATCTGTGGTCTTTTTGATGAGGGCCTTTCTGACAGGTGTGAGGTAAATCCTAGCATTTTGCATGCCTCTTCCCTTTCTCAGCGAGCAAGCGGGAGGTCACTTCTTTTCTGGGGAGCTCTGGCCCTCATCCCAGGCTCCAGGTAAGTCTGGGAGGTAGGTCCACACTTCCAAGGTGCTGGTGAGAATTTTACCCCCCCCCATAAAAAAGTAAATGTGAAAGTATTGACCTATTTTTCTTGGAGGAGAAAACTTTCACGAGAAACCAACAGAAGATTTCCAGACTCAGGTCTCCAGAGCTCTGCAGCTTGCTCTGCCTCTTGAATCTTAATGTTTACTCGATGCTCTCAGGTGGGGAAGGAAAGCCTCGGCTCTTTGCCATGTTTCCTTCTCCAGGTACATCTACCAGGACCTGAGCCCCTGGACGGGGCAGCAGCCTCTGAGGACCCTTTACTCCCATCCAGGGTGGCCAGGGGGGATAATTTCTCTCCGAGCTGGGACCCTCCCCGTGGCTCTGTTCTTTCCCGGTTGGTCATGGAATTTTACCTATTTCCTTCTCTGGGGAGTGAAGGTTTTGGCATGGTAAGGTGGCTTTCCTGGTACTGGCTTTCCCACTGCTCAAGTCTTGGCTGTGTTTTGCCCAGAAAGGGATGTGGAGTGATACCTGGGGTTTCCCTGAGGTGTGGTGGACACGCAGTGATTGAATTCCACTCCTGTAACTAAAACGTGGGTCCCCAGGGAAGTTTTGGTTTGGGGATCAAATGCCTGAAAGCAAACCTAATGGGTTTAAGGTTTTTAATCCCCAGTTGCTGTCCTCGATCTGGCTGTAATTTCGCCCTGCAGAATCACTGCTGTGGTATTTGTGGGAAGGGAGGGAGCCCTTGGGACGATGTCAGTTCCGAGCCTCCTCCAGGGAGGTGGCTGTGGTTCAGCCCTTTTCTGCCACCTGCTCCCAGGGGAATTGACGGGTGGTTTGCTCTCAGGAGGTGAGGGATGGGTTCAGAGTAGGATGGGAGGCTGGACTGGAGCCTTGGTAACCTGCTTCCCCACACACAGGTCAACCAAGGAAGTGGCTCTGTTGGAAATATGGAGTGCATTTAAACTGCCACAATAGGAGGGAAGGACTTCCCTGGTGGTCCAGTGGTAAAGAATCTGCCTTCCAATACAGGGGACGCAGATTTGATCCCTGGTCAGGGAACTAAGATCCCACATGCCTTGGGGCAACTAAGCATGTGAGCCACAACTACTGAGCTCACACACCTCAACTAGAGCCCGCGTGCCGCAAACGACAGAGCCCACGCGCTCTGGAACCTGCGTGCCACAACTAGAGAGGGAAAACCCACACGCCTCAACTAGAGAGAAGCCCGTGCGCCGCAACGAAGAGCCTGCGCACCGCAACTAAGACCTGATGCAGCCATAAATCAATAAATAAAAGTGGGAGTTTGGGGGGACTGGAAAGAACATGCCCTTGGACATGGGCACCCTGGGTTCAAATCCCAGCCACTTAACAGCAATGGGACCCACGATTTCTGAGTAAAGTGCACACTAGAAGCTGCCTGACAGGTTTGCCTTGAGCAGGAAATCAGACAACCCATGAGCATAACTGGGGCTGGCAGATGAACGGATGGGCCCCCATTTCCAAATAGGTGCGTGAACAGCTCATTAAGAGAGGCGGCACCTCATTATAGTTTTGATTGGCATTTCTCTAATAATTAGTGATGTTGAGCATCTCTTCATGTGTTTATTGGCCATCTGTATGTCTTTGGAGATATCTCTATTTAGGTCTTTTCCCATTTTTTGATTGGGTTGTTTGTTTTGTTGTTGAGTTGTATGAGCTGTTTATATAGCTTGGAAATTAAGCCCTTGGCTGCATCATTTGCAAATACTTCCTCCCCGTCTATAGGTTGTCTTTTCGTTCTGTTTATGGTTTCCTTTGCTGTGCAAAAGCTTGTAAGTTTTATTAGGTCCCATTTGTTTAGTTTTTGCTTTTATTTCTATTGCCTTGGGAGACTGACCTAAGAAAACAGTGGTATGTTTTATATCAGAGAATGTTTTGCCTATGTTCTCTTCTAAACAACAAGGTCCTATTATATAGCACAGGGAACTATATTCAATATCTTGTGACAAACCATAATGGAAAAGAAAATGAAAAAGAATATATATGTATAACTGAGTCACTTTGCCGTACAACATTTTCAATCAACTATACTTCAATAAAATACAAAGAGAGAGAGAGAGAGGCTGACCTCTGGGTAACACCACACCAACCATGTGAACGTTCTAGGAAAGCAAGAAGATGATCGAAATTCAGCCTGATGGGGAGGAGAAGGACCATCTTTCAGTTCCAAACCCCTGTCTGTCCTTTGGGGACAGAGCTTCCAATCTAAGTTCTAAGCTCAGGGCCACCTGCAGAGCATCACATGCCTTTTTCAGACAAGGTCACATGTGTGAGTGGCTGGCACCAGAGAGGGCTCTCGATACCTGTTGGCTCCCTTTTCCTCCTTTCTGGCTGACGTGGGGTGGGCAGAGTAGGGGAGTGGGCCCTGCACCCCACTGCTGGGGTGCGTGCTGCACTTGGTGTCTTACCGTGCTCTGTGGGCTCAGGCAAGTCCCATGACCTTGTGTGGCTACCTGCTTCTCCATCTGTAAAGTGGGGATAATATCAGTGCCTCCCATAGGCTTGCTGTGAAGATGAAATGCAATTGTGCCCAGAGGGAGCCTAGCCCAGCACCTGCACACTCCAAGGGCCCATTACAGGCTGGTTGTCCTTGTAATTAGGAACCCGAGTTCTGAGTTAAGGAGGAGGCTAAAATGTCTGGGAAGTTTGTGTGCATCTTTAACTGGGGATGGGATAGAGGAGAGCCTTGCTTTTCGGGGTCATCAGTTCATACGGGCCCCAGATGAACGTGATTATTTGTAATCAGCATAGGTGGTTCTGTAACCCTTAGATTATAAGTCACCTGGGGAGCTTGTCAAAATGCACGTTCTGATTTAGCAGGCTGGGGATGGAGCCTGAGATTCTGCATTCCCATCAGGCTCCCAGGTGTTTTGCATGCTGCTGGTCTGAGGATCACACTTGAAGTAGCAAGCAAAGGTCCGAAACAGCCTGATGATTTATCACTGGGAGCCTGTTGGTGGGGAACTCCTTTAGATGGTAACCCTACAGAGGAAAGAAACATCTTATTGTCTTGTCAAGAGTGCCAGGAAAGATCTGGGGGGGGACATTTGAAGTGGCTGGGATGTCTCTTTGTAACTCAACGAGAAAAAAAGCAGATGGCCTCTTTCAGTGGCATGCCCTGAACTCTGGGCCATTGCCCTCTCTTTGGGATCAGCCTGGCGAATAGCCAGCTGAATTAACTTCAGAAGAGGCAAGCTCATCGGCTGGCCTGTAGAGCAGTCTTGCTGGCCAGCGGCCTAGGTAAAGAGCAGCACCAGGCTGCGGAGGAAGCCACAGTGTTCTGTGAACACAGAGATACGGGCTCGTCCTCCAGCGAGCCACCACTGTGAATGTCGTGCACACAAGTGCACACACACACCCTTATCTCTTGCTTCATTTCTTGTTAGATTTGGGGGAAAAAACCTCCTCTGAGCAGCTGATTAAGAGTTTGAACCAGATGGTTGTTATCAGTGCTTGATCAGCCCTTGTTGTTAGAATCACTGAGTACCTTGGGCTTGGAAGGAAAACATAATTCAGCAGGTCCCTTCTCCAACTTTCGGTTTTGAAATAAATTTCTGCTTCTCTGTCTCAGCTCTCGGCTGGGAAAAGCAGTGCTGGGATTTAAGCTCTCCAGGGTCCTTCCTGCTTGGGTACCTGTGTATCTGTATTGAGAAGTCTGGAGCAGTGGCAGTCTGTGGAAGGTCCGGGGTTCCAATGCCACTGTGGGGGACATAATAGAGAAACAGCCCATTGTTTCTTGCAGCCATTTCCCTTCCTTTGTACATGATGAATTCTCCCCCTTGTTTAGTTCTTGTGATTTTTTTTTAGTAGCATGGATTGCAATTGGCGTTTATTCGCTGTGCTGATATAAATTCGGAGTTGGTGGGAATTTCTGGACCCAGGTCTGTCCCATGGGGGTTTTCTAGTGGAGGAGGTATTTTATGTTCCACAGCTCCTCTGGCCTGCCATGTGGAAAGGCGGTGGGTGTTACAGTGTAGAGATGGCAAGCTGCTGATGCCTCTCACCTGTGTAAACACAGCCAGCATTATAGAGCCACCCTTGGCCGAGCCCCGGTGGCTCTGGAGCTCAGCCCCAGAAGCCGGGGGGTGGGGGGGAAATTGACCCCTTCATGTGGCTTTCTTCTCACTTGAGTTTCATTTGGTGTGTCGTCCTGTATTTGAGTGAGAGCAGTTGCAGGCCGGCCAAGCTGCCCTCATGTGGTTGATGGAATCAGTGTGGTCTGTGGGGAAAGTGCTTGCTAGGATTTCCAAAGGTGATGGGTTCCAGCCCCCCTTCTGCTTGGGGGTCCAGCAGCTGTGGCCCATCATGGTGAGGCAGAGGCTGGCAGCTGCCCGGGGAGCACTGGCAGGTTGCAGATCCTGGGCTGTTACTGGGCGGCAGCAGGCAGCTTGGGGGTGCCCTCACTGTTGGGGGCCTGGCTCCTGTCACCCCTCAGTGTGGTATGATTTGATTCCTCATAGGATCAGATCCAGACTCTCTGAGACTGACCTGGAAAGAAAGGTTCCACTAAGGAGACCCTTCCTAGCCTGGGGGTTGAAGGATTGGGCTCAGGGACCCACGTGCCTCCTTGTGGACCTGACACCATGTCTCTGAGCCAGATTAGGGTGCTGTCCCTGTGGGATCTGCCAGCCTTTGCTGAAGGCCCGTCTGAGGGTCTCAGCCCTCCGTTTTCTGATCTGGAGATCTCCACCCCTTTGCTACGCCAGAGCGTCGGAGGGGAGCAGCGTCATTCTGAGGCCAGGGTTGGGGTGAACGTTCGAGATCCCAAGATGAAGGTGGCTTTTAGGACAGAGTGGGGGGAGCCTTTGTCAGCTTTCTACAGCCCCAGGGAGGCTGTTTAAGGTCCTTCTAACCTGTGCTTTTAGACACCTTTTCCAGAGATGCATGACGGAGAATGCTTTCCATTCCAAGGCCAGTGGGAAATGATCTATTTCATAACATGCCCGGTACCCTTGGGAGGGAATTGCATCTCCCTTCCAGGCTGCTTGAGATACGGGGCAGCTCACTTTCCAGTTGAGCAGTGGCTTGGCACTGTCTACTCTTTGAACATCAGCATGGGTTTTGTTTAAAGTTTCGTTGTACAGGTCCTTGTAGCTCAGCACCAATCATTCCTGGCTGGGGGTAGTTAGTATTCTTTGCTACAGCTCTTCGGTTGACTGCTTTCCAGAAACAATGCACAAAACTGTAGGTCAGAATTGTTTTTGTAACATCTGGAGGGGAATGTGTGCCATTCCCTCATGCTCTGTACCCAAATGTGTGTCTCTGTCATCTTGGCGTGTCTTGCTCTTTTCCTCCAGTGGGCAAGGGCCCTGCTGGGGACGGCTCATTCCTAGGGCAGCTTTTCAGTTCAACATGAAAGATGCACAACCACGTTCTTACCCTGTTGTAGCCAAACCCTTCTATCTCCGGTTTGCTTTGGGCTAGAGGACGCAGTTTCTAATTCCACATTGCTGCTACTTCTTTCCTGTCACCCCCAAATGTACACGTTGTGTGTGGCAGGGAGGGGCAAGAGGGGGACGTGGGACAAAAGGCATTTCTAAATTTCTTTTTTATTTATTCACTAAAGTTTTTAACAAGTTGAAGTGTAACCCATCCAGAAAAGCGCCCATTGACATATCTACAATTGAATAAATTTTCACAAATTTGTATAAACACCACTCAGTTTGAAAAAGAGAACATTTTAAGCACCACCCTCCAGGAGCCCTTCTTCCTGGTTACAACCCTCTTCCATCTCCCGAGGTCGCCAACCTTTAACACAACCGTTAAATTTCGCCTACTTTTGAACATCAGATAAGTGGAATCAGGCAGTGAGTACACTACTGTCCCCAATGTCTTTTGCTCAGTGTTTGTGAGTTTCATCCATGAGGTTGCAGTTGACTGTTCATTGATTTTCATTGCTGTGTAGAATTCTATTTCTACACCACAGTTTATTTATGCATTCTAGCACTGGTGGATCTTTGGGTTTCTTCTAGTTTGGGGCTGTTTTACACCCAGCTGTGAACATTTTGTGCATGTCTCCTGTAGACATATGTGCATTTCTGTTGGGTATGTTCCTAGATATGAGATTGCTGGGTCAGAAGGTAGGCACTGTTTTAGCTTTCTCAGGAGTTGTTGAATCACTTTTCCAAAGTGGTCGTGCCCCACAGCAGTGTGTGAGGGTCCCAGGTGCTCCATATCCTTGTCAGCACTTGGCGTTTTCAGTCTTTTTGGTTTTAGCCTTCTGGGTGGTGTGAAGTGGTATCTCATTTGGATTTCTCTGATAACTAATAGACTTGAGCACCTTTTCATATGTTTATTGGCCATTTATCTTTCTTCATCAAGGATCTTTTCAAGTCTTTGGTCTATTATTCTATAGATTTGTCTGTATTTTTTTTTTTTTTTTTTTTTTTTTGCGGTACGCAGGCCTCTCACTGTTGTGGCCTCTCCCGTTGCAGAGCACAGGCTCTGGGCGCGCAGGCTCAGTGGCCATGGCTCATGGGTCCATCTGCTCCGCGGCATGTGGGATCTTCCCGGACCGGAGCACGAACCCGTGTCCCTTGCATCGGCAGGCGGACTTTCAACCACTGCGCCACCAGGGAAGCCCTATCTGTATTTTTGTTATTGATCTGTGGGAGTTCTTTATACATTCTGGATAGGAACTGTTTGGTGGTGGTATGTGTTCCCAACCAAACTCAGATTTTTTTCAAGGCATGTTAAAATTATAACAGGTTCACTGTAGGAGTCCCTCCCCTCTGCCCCCACCCCCCTCCAGCACTGTGTAATGCTGGGGTATGATCTCCCAGGGAGCATTCAGACAACACACCCATGGCTGGGTGAGGATTTAACCATTGGCTGCCCTTTCTTCGTACCGGGTTGTGACCGAATGCCCTTTCTTCTTGATGTGCAGGGTCCTTGTGGGTGCACCAAAGGCGGATTCCAAGTACAGCACTTCAGTGAAGTCCCCTGGGGCTGTGTTTAAGTGCCGCGTCCACACCAACCCTGACCGGAGATGCACCGAACTGGACATGGCTCGAGGTGGGTGGATTTTCGCTGCCAAGGTGGGAATGGGTATCACACCCTCACACTTTCCTCTTTTTCTTCCTGATTATTCATCCATTTTTCCTTCCTTCCACCCATCCACCCACCACATATTGAGTACCTGTTACTTTGTAAGCACTGGGATACACCAAAGATCCTACTATCCAGGGCCTTATAAATTAGTAGGCAAAAGATATTAAACAAATAATTGAGTGTGAGAAGATCAGAGGGGAGGTGAGTGTTTGATCTGATCTAGATTGGAGGGTCTGGGGCAGTGACTTTTACAATGACTGGAAAGATGCACAGCAGTAAGCCGGGCAGGTACAGGAGGCAGAACCTCCAAGTGGAGGAAAGTTTGTGCCATTTTAAAATTCAGAGCAAGCACAGCATCACTGGAGTGGTGAGCAGGGGAGCGTGGAAGCAGAGGTTGGTGAGGTGGGCTGGGACTGGACCACACAGGGCCCGACAGGTGGTAAGTAAGGTGTTGGGATTCTATCCTACATGCAAGGTGGGAGGCCATTAAAAGCAATGTTAGGTTTTATGTTTTAAGTAGGAAAAGATATGACTGAGGGATGTTTTTAAAAGCCCGCTTGGTCTGGTGGAAAATATATCATCTTTGGAGTCAGATCTGCCTGGGTTCAGAGCCCAGCTCTGCCAGTTACTCACTGGGACTTACTAGGAATGTCCCAGAGCCTCTTTGGCCTCAGTTGCCTCACCTGTAAAATCAGAAGGAAGATAGCTATCTCATAAGGATTACCTTGAGAGGATTGATGAGATAATAGAGATGAATACACAGAACTGTGCTTGGCACATAGTAGGTTCTCAATAAGTAAGAGCTATATTTTATTGTACTCATCAATTCAAGACCTCACTTTCTCCAAAGTCCTTTCCCCTCAAGATCTTCTTACTATTATTTTTTTTAAGTGAAGAATTGTCATGATTTTCTTTAGCAGAAATAGGGGAGGTGTCCATGGTGTCTATGACTGGTTTGTGGGCTGTTACTGGTATATAACAAATTAAGGAGCTTACTTCGTAATATAAATCAATGTACTGCTTCCTTCCTTGAGAAAGTCTTGCTATGAAAAAAAATTGACTGAATTAAACAACATACGTGGTGGTGGAGTCAATTTACATCTTGTTACCAGTTCCTTATTTACGGGCTGGTAATGTAATAGGGGCGGGGCAGCCGCGCAGCCGTAGCCGCGCGGCCGTTACCGCGAGACCCTCAGCGCGCGAGAACCGGAGCTCAGAGGTGAGAGGTCCCGCTCCGCCGGGTCAGCAGGGAAGCGGTCCTCGTGGCGGAGAGTGTGGAAGCGGCGGATCGCCGCCTTCTCTCCGGGGCCCTCCAGGCCCTTTGGCCTCCGCCGGTGGGTGAGCTGGGGGCCCGGGAACAGGCCGAGGGCTGTGTCCTGCAGGGCTCCAGAGCCCTTGTCACTGGGCCCCGGCCTTGAGGCAGCGGTGAACCTCTCCCCCATGCCCACCTCCGCGAGCTAATGGCGGCGGCAGTCACCCTGGGTCGCAGTCGGCGGGACCTGGCCCCAAGTTGGGCGGCCTAGGGAGCCTGAGGGCCGGCTGGGTCCTGGGCGCCTGGCTCCCTCAGCGATGACGGCTGGGCGGGGTCTGGGGACCTGGCCCTGAGGGCGCCGCCAGCTGAGATCTGCCTCCTCAGCTGGGCTGGGCACTGGCGGGAGGACCCGGGCTGGGTGCTGGACCAGCGCTCCCGGGCACGTGACCGGCCCGCGCAGGGACCCCTCCTCTTAACGAGGCCTGGACCTCGGAGGGCGAAAGTTGAGCCTTGGGACCTTGCCCTTTCTTGTCATAACAGAGACTAACATTCGTTTGGTGGACGTTTACAGGAACATCGTGACCCGACCTCAGGAACAAAGGATCTGACACCAAGAAGCTTCCAAAACTAACCCCACCCCTCCCTCACCTTTCCTGTAAAAGGGCTTTGCTGAAAGCTTTCAGGGAGTGTGGAGTTTTCTAAGCCTTGAGTCACCTGTCACCTTGCAGGGCACTGCAATAAACCTTTCTCTGTTCCCAATTCCGACTTTCGTATTGTTTGGCCTCACTGTGCATCGGGCACAGGGTACTGCGTTCGGTAACAGTAACAAACACTTGGGTTGTAGACTGCCCTGTGGAAAGCAGACAGGAGAGCAGCATTCCTCAGTCCAAGCCTGGCTTTTCTCTCTTTCCTCCAGGGAAGAATCGGGGCATGCCCTGTGGAAAGACCTGCCGGGAAGACAGAGATGATGAGTGGATGGGGGTGAGCCTGGCCCGGCAGCCCAAGGCTGATGGCCGCGTGCTGGTAAGGCCTCCTGTGGGAGCCATGGGGAGAGGGTGGCACCCTGGAAATGAATGACCTTGACCCCTTAGGAAAGCTGGATGGCATGGCAATAAGGGCATGGCTTTGAGATTGCCTCTTCTGGACTACTACTTGGACAAATGATTAATCTTTTTACTTTCTTCGTCTGTCAAATGTTAATAATGTCTGTCCAGGGTGCTGAGATGTGGCTATTGAAAAATGGCAAATGAAATGTAGGTGAAAAGTACTTTGCAAATCTCATTCAATACATAAGCATTTTCTTGTGGGTATCTTTTTAAATTGAGGTATAACTTACATAAAATGCACAGATCTTAAGATTGCAGTTTGGATTTTGACATTTGTACACACTTGTGTGACCACCCACCCATCAAGATATAGAATACTTCTGTTGGCCCCAAAAGTTCTCTTATGTTTCTTACTAGTCAGCTACTCCCACTTCAAGGCAACCACTGTTATGATGTGTATTACTGTGGGTTATTTCTGCTTTTTCAAGAACTTCATATAAATGGAATCTTACAGTGTGTGTTCTTGTGTTAAGGCTTTTTTTCACTCAAAAGAATACTTCTGAGATTAATCCATATTGTGCATATCAGTACTTCATTCCTACTTATTCCTACACAGTATAATATTTTATGAAATACATATACATTGTTTTAAAATAGTCATTTATTTCCCTCCCAAAGTGCATATGATATATTCTGATCCATTAGGTGCTTTGAGGGTGATGCAAGGAAGAAGATGTCTTTGTCCTTGAGACTTGCGATATGCTGGGACTGCCCAATAAAGCAGTCATTATTTAAATTTATCAGAATTAGATAAAAAATTCAGTTTAGTCACTCTAGTCACATTTCAAGTGCTCAGTAGTCACAGATGTCTGCTGGCTGCTGCGTTGGCTGGCACGGAGGAAACATTTCCATCATTGTAGAGCGTTTTATTGGCCTCAACAAAATCTCTCACTGACCCAGAGGTCTTGTTTTGTCCATTTTTGTCTTTTACAGTTTTCTCTTGAGGTATAACACTAAAGTTCTTAACATACACAGTTTCACTGAGGAGCTGGATGGATGTTTTCATGTCCATGTACTCATGTATCTGACTTCATAGGCCTTTTCTTGGAAGCTGTATAAAGATTTTTTGTTGTAAAAGCATGAGATCAAGACGGGAAAATAATACTAGCTGCTGTTTATGGAGGGCTTCCTCTGGGCCACAGGCTATAAAGCTGAGGGTTTCACATATATTTAATCCCTGGGGGAAACAGATTTTCCTTAAGGATCTAGGCAAAATGTTTCTGACTCCTCCCTGAGGAGTCCATTTTGTGTTAGACTTCTCTGTGCGGAGTTGTTGGTCTGAATTTCACCTGCCTTGTCAGCACAAACTAAGCCTCTTGCTGTCGGACCCCTTTGGGGAGGGAGGAAGCAGCTGGATGCTGTTGCAGTGTCAGAGGGCCTCCCTACTGGACAGCATAGGTCCTGTGGAGGCCCCCATCCCAAAGTTTGCCTTGGTTTCCAGCCCTTTAATCACTGTCACCTGCTGCCCTGGACCCTCTCCAACCTCTGCCTTCCCGCAGACACGGTGGCCTGACCCTGACTGCGTGACCAGGCCCCAGGAGGCTTGTCTGCCATCCTATGGGAAGGAGGGGAAGGAGCTGATCCATCTATAAATCAGAGTGGCCCTGAGGTTAATATTAAGAACAAAGGAGGTGGTGGCCTGGTGACAGCAAAATACGTAGGGTTCCTGAGGGCCTTGAACCTAGATCCAGTGGTTACTCCCGTGAAACATGTCCCCTCCCCACGGAAGGATGACCTCCACGTGGCTGAGAGCTTATTTCCAGAGGGTTCTGCACTTTTGCAAATGAGTATCAGGAGGGGGCCATCTCCGTGGACATGAAGAGCGATGAGGATCACAGGGACACTCGAGCCAAAGAAGCTAAGAAGGCAGAGCTGGAGGGTTTGTGCCAATGGTGCTGTGATTATCCTGTTCTAATTCATTGCATGCAAAGCTAATTTTCTCATCTTTTACACAGTTACTGCATCATCTATGTAATAAGCCACTCTGGGGGGCGGGGGGAAGGACGGGCATGCAGCAGCATCTGCTTTCCTCATGGCTTTTTAATATTGTGGTCAGAAACAACATGAAATTTACCATCGTATCCACTGTTACATGTATAGTATAGTAGTGTTAACTATATATATATCATTGTAGAGCAGACTTCTAGAACTTTTTCATCTTGCAAAACAAACTCTAAACTCATCGAACAATAAGTCGCCCTCTCCCCCTCCCCCCCAACTTCCTTTTCTTAAGAGTTTGGCAACTTTACATACTGCATGATTCCATTTGTATGAGGCATTTGTCTTTTTTTTTTTTTTGAGGCATTTGTCTTTTGTGTGTGTGTGTGTGTGAGTTAAAATTTTTTACTTAAAAATATTGCATACATTCTTTTGTTTTTTCACCTGTTACATTTTATTTATTTATATATTTTTAATTTTTAATAAATTTATTTATTATTTATTTTTGGCTGTGTTGGGTCTTCGTTGCTGCGCGCGGGCTTTCTCTAGTTGTGGCGAGCGGGGGCTGCTCTTCGTTGGAGTGCACAGGCTTCTCCTTACAGTGGCTTCTCTTGTGGAGCACGGGCTCGGTGCATGGGCTTCAGTAGTGGTGGCACGCGGGCTCAGTAGTTGAGGCTCGCGGGCTCTAGAGCACAGGCTCAGTAGTTGTGGCGCACGGGCTTAGTTGCTCCGTGGCATGTGGGATCTTCCCGGACCAGGGCTTGAACCCGTGTCCCCTTCATTGGCAGGTGGATTCTTAACCACTGTGCCACCAGGGAAGCCCTGATGTTACATTTTTAAAGTTTTGTCAATGTGGTTAATATTCTCTGTAGTATTCTGTTGGTTTTTTTTTTTATTTTTTGGTGACTGGCTGATTTCACTTGGCATAATGTCCTCAAGTTTCACCCATATTGTAGCATAGGACAGGATTTCCTTAATTTTTAAGGCTCAGTAATATTTCACTGTACGTATGTACTACATTTTGTTTATCCATTCATCCATTGATGGATATTTGGGTTGCTTCTACGTCTTTTTTTTTTTTTTTGGCCATGCCGCTCAGCATGCAGGATCTTAGTTCCCTGACCAGGGATCGAACCTGGGCCCCCTGCAGTGGAAGGGCAGAGTTCCAACCACTGGACTGCCAGGGAAGTCCTGCTTCCACATGTTGGCTATTGTCAATAATGCTGCTATGAACATGGGTGTGCAAATCTCTCTTCAAGATCCTGTTTTCAGTTCTTTTGTATATAAACCCAGAAGTGGGATTGCTAAATCCTATGGTAATTCTATTTTTAATTTTTTGAGGAACCTCTATATTTTTTTCCACAGTAGCTGTACCATTTTACATCCCCACCAACAATGCACAAGAGGAGGGTTCCAATTTCTCCATGTCCTTGTCAACACTTTTTTTTTATGGTGGCCCTCTTAATGGGTATGAGATTGTATCTCATTGTGATTTGTATTGCCCTAATGATTAGTGATGTTGAGCATCTTTTCATGTGCTGGTTGGCCATTTGTATGTCTTCTTTGGAGGAATGTCTGTTCAAGTTCTTTACTTATTTTTAAATTGGATTTTTTTTTTGTTGAGTTGTGTTCTGGCTTTTTGCACGTGTGCCATCTTGCCAGGAAACGTCTGTCCCCAGTCCCCTCTGTCCTCCCTGGTTTAGACTCTGCCACCTCCATGAAGCCTGTCATCAGTGACTGTGCTGTCTAGAACAAGCTTGGCATCTTTTGTGTCATTAGGAACTCAGCATTATGTCGTTACCTTATGTGCATGACTTATTTTATGTATATGTCCTTTTTAATGGAAATCACTTGGGTATAGAGACCAAATCTTCTACCCTTTTAACTCTCAGCACATGGAGAAGGTCCCTCTAAGGAGTGGGTCTGAAAGTGTGTTTGAATAACGTAGGGGCTGAGCGTCAATGTTGAAACAATTAGAAACTAAGTTAGTTGCCATCTCTTCTTCGTGGCTGATTTTAAGCAGTTGATGGAAGCTTGAGGCAAAGGCTATAAATTGCCCCTAGGAAATGACAGGTGACAACAGGGTACAAGGAGTGGTCACCTAGTCCATATTCATGTTTAGGAGGCTTCATATCCATTTGCTTTTTCTTTAATGTCTTATTTCTACCTGTCAAAGCTTTCTGGGAGGCAGGTATTTATTTTAAAATTAAGAACAGGAAGATATGTGTTATTCAAATATGTTTTGAGAACTCGGGAGGTGCCTGGGGGTGTGGGCATGACACCTGTATCCCCAAGGAGCATAATATTGGATTCCAAGGTTGGGCTTGAAGAGGGAGCGTGGGATTGCTTTTTTTGAAAATGGCATCTGGTGCTGATTTCAAAGTAAAGAACAGATAGAGGGGCTTCCCTGGTGGCGCTTTGGTTAAGAATCCGCCTGCCAATGCAGGGGACACGGGTTCGAGCCCTGGTCCGGGAAGATCCCACACGCAGCGGAGCACCTAAGCCCGTGCGCCACAACAACTGAGCCTGCGCTCTGGAGCCCGCGAGCCACAACTACTGAGCCAGTGTGCCACAACTACTGAAGCCCACGTGCCTAGAGCCCACGCTTCGCAACAAGAGAAGCCACTGCAATGAGAAGCCCGCACACAAGAGTAGCCCGCGCTCGCTGCAACTAGAGAAAAGTCCGCGCGCAGCAACGAAGACCCAACACAGCCAAAAAATAAAATAATAAAATAAATAAATTTAAAAAAAAAAAGAACAGAGAGTTTGAAAGCTGTGACAGCGTGTCAAGTATCTCAATGACACATGGCATTTTCTGTCCCCATGGACCGGCAGCCAGCTCTGGCAAGACCCAGGACATTGGGCTGGTCTGGCAGGCTGCCCTTGGCTCAGTACCTACCAGTCTCGGATCCACACACGTTGTGGTTCCTTCCATTGCCCCAGGGAACAAATGATACCTGGAGTGAACATAGCATTGGGATTAGAGGCAATCCCCTTCCCTTCCCGCACTCCCAGATGCAGATGACAGTTTAAGAAGTCGGGGGGAAAATATCAGTTCTGGTAATAACCACCCAACAAACCCAGTACAGGCACTGAGTCGTCTCTTGGACCTGGGAGGGCACACAATGTTCAAGTATGACATTTCTGCTTTTCAGCAGAGTCTGCAAGCCTCAGACAACAACTGAAGTCAGCATCTAGCTGACTTCTGGGAGGAAGCGGTGTTCTCCAGCTCTATCTCTTGGCTGTTTCCTTTCCAAGCATCAGGGCAGTTGCTATCTATTCACCACTTCTCATCTGTCCA
This sequence comes from Mesoplodon mirus, assembly GCF_964341445.2. NCBI lineage: Eukaryota > Metazoa > Chordata > Mammalia > Artiodactyla > Ziphiidae > Mesoplodon > Mesoplodon mirus. The sequence goes on along the minus strand of NC_138988.1, from coordinate 48,928,553 downwards.
TTTTTTCAAAGCCACAGGATACACTTTTGCATTTACTTCTGTTGCTTTGTTTCCTGATTTTTTTTTAAGTGAACTTTTTGCTGAGCTTTAACATCCATGCAGGAAAGTGCACAAATCATCTGTGTACATCTAGATGAGTTTTCAGTAGGTGAACATTTTCAGAATGAGTTTCCCAGAACCCCAGAAATCACCTTCCCTGGACCTCCCAGGCCATTCCCTCCTCCCTTGGAGGGGAAGCTTCTTTGAGGGGTGGAATCTGTGGCATCAGGGCCCTGATCCCCTCCATCCCCTGCTCTCAGTGGCCCAGGGCCTGGCCCAGCCTGTGCTGGATGGACCCGAGGCATGGGAAAGCTCTGGCCATCTGTGCATGGCAAATGCATGTGTAAGAGGCTGAGGTGGGGGGGGAGTGGCGGTGGGGGGGGGCGGTGTGGCGCAGTGTTGGGGGAGAGGTACATGCCGCTGTGGCTGAGCCATCAGAAAGGCCCAGTACCCACCACCCCCAGGAAGGACATGTGTTTCCATACAAGAAAGCCCTTCGAGATATACTCATCTCTTTATCCTTTTGGGAGGAAGAACAGCCCTTATAACCTGAAGTATGTAAGATGCTAAGATTTGGGGTGATCCGCCTAGAGGGGTGGGATAGGGACGGTGGGAGGGAGACACAAGAGGGAGGGGATATGGGGATATACGTATACATGTATAGCTGATTCACTTTGTTGTACAGCAGAAACTAACACAACAATGTAAAGCAATTATACTGCAATAATATGTTAAAAAAAAAGATTTGGGGTGGTCCTAGACCCTCCCCCCTCTTTTGTTATAATTCTTTGGAATGCAAGTTGGAATAAGTCTTGCTGTTTCCAGAGGGTGCTCTCTTTCTCCTGTTGGTCTTGCCTGCTCTGCCCACACCCCCGCCTCCCTCACAGCAGAACTCATTTGGAGAGATTGATGGAGATATTAATGCTTTGGAGACAGTCCCTAGGAATTTTTCTTAATGTAGGAGTCAGATTGACATGCGTGTATATATAAGGATAATTGGGACTAAACAAAGTCTTTTCTTTCTGTAGTTTATGTTCAGAGACACTTTTCCTTGTTTTCTTACACGCAAACTGCCTTTGACACTTTGATCTCTGACCTCACAGAATGCATTAATTTTTGTTTCGTTTATTGTGAAATGCAATCTTTGGCTCTTCTAGAAATTCACCGAGATCACTTCTTAAATAGTTTATGGCAGTTAAAAAAAAAAAAGACAATAGGGCTTACCTGGTGGCGCAGTGGTTAAGAATCCTCCTGCTAATGCAGGGGACATGGGTTCGAGCCCTGGTCGGGGAAGATCCCACATGCCGTGGAGCAACTAAGCCCGTGCGCCACAACTACTGAGTCTGCGCTCTAGAGCCCACGAGCCATAGCTACTGAAGCCCGTACGCCTAAAGCCATGCTCCGCAACAAGAGAAGCCACCGCAATGAGAAGCCCGCACACCGCAACCCACACAGCCATCAATCAATCAATCAATCAGACAATAAGCTAGACATTAAATACAGAAAGTCCGTCCTTACAAGAGTCAGCATGTGTCATGATAAACACCCGCCTCGGCCCTTTTCGGTCCCTCTAACCCAGAAATACAGTAAAACATGGTAAGCCCACGAGCTTTGCCAAATCCATAAACTAAAATATAACTAATGTACCAGCTAATTAGATGGTAAGTGATTCAAATTTGCAAACTATCAGAATTTGGTCAGAAATAAAATAAAATTAAAACACTTAGTGGAGTGGAGTGATGATCCACCAAGTGATACTGTTGTTTAGCTTCTTGCCTGATACCATTTCAGTCTATTGAGAAATGTGCTAGAAGCACAGAATAGTACCACGCGGGGAGGAATGAAGGTGGTTTGCAGTATAAGGAGCAATGAGATTAACGTCATAGGGTAGGAGGCAGAGTGTGGGCAAGCTGAGGTTTCTCACCACTCTGAGTGTCCTCATTTTCCCGTGGACAGAGAGCAGCCTTGTCAAGGGCCCTTGGGCGGTTTGCTTGAAGGGATGAAGACCAGAGAGGATGGCAGGCAGTGAATTTCTTTGTAGAGTGACCTCAGGGATAGCCAGGCCCTGGAAAGCTCCCCCACCGCCCAGGGCCTGGACATCCTGTTCGACCCCAGAGAGGTCATTTCGGGGGTCCTGAGACCTGTGGAGAGGCTCTAAGGGCAATAGCTACCCGACCTGCCTCAAAGGGTGGGTTTTGATGGCTTCTCAGGTGGGCATTGGGAGTTATAAATTGGAAATGTTTTCTACTAAGACAAGGAGAACTCTGAAATGTGGGTTCCTGTGTTGTTTGCAGCACTTACCAGCTCTGGAACTTAAGCAAAGCACTCTCTGATACCCAGGGTTCCTGTACAGAAAATGGAATTCTAAGACACCTCCCCACCTTCCAGGGTTACAGAAGTGGTCAGATGTGGACCATGTAAGTGCTGAATGTTACAGCCTACAAAATCAGTGTGTTTGATGCAAAGACACGAAACACTTTGATTTTTTTTTTTTTTTTTTTTTGTGGTACGCGGGCCTCTCACTGTTGTGGCCTCTCCCGTTGCGGAGCACAGGCTCCGGACGCGCAGGCTCAGCGGCCATGGCTTACAGGCCCAGCCGCTCCGCGGCATGTGGGATCTTCCCGGACCGGGGCATGGACCCGCGTCCCCTGCATTGCCACCAAGGAAGCCCCACACTTTGATTATTTTAAAATGCAGTATTTTAAGAAAATGCATCTGTTGGCCAGAGTGGAGCAACCTGATAACAGAAGTGAGTGTGAATGTCCACGAGAAACAGGCGGGGCTAGGCAGAGCGCACACCTCTGCAGGAAGCAGCTGGGCTCCTCACCAGCTGTGCGGGTGCATTCGAGTGTGAAGCTGGATGTGTCCAGTGCTGGTGGGGAAGGACGCGAGTCTGTGTTCCTGCTTCTGGCTCCCAGAACGCTCCCTCCAGGTGTCTCCTGGCACGTTCGACCCCAGTGCTCCCCAGAGGCTCCCCTCCAGAGCTGACCAAAGGGTCGGTCTCACTTCCTCGCATGTGCCAAGCTCTCGCCCACCTCAGGGCCCCTCCCAGTTGCTCCCTCACTTTCTTCAGGTCTCTGCTCAGATGTCACCTCCTCGGAGAGGCCCAGGCCACTTCCTGGCATGTGGGACCATCCTGGTGAGATGGAAATGTTCTATATCTTGCTAAGGGTTTGGTTACAGGAGAGTGTATTTGTTAAAGCTCACTAGATGGTACACTTGAGATTTATGCATTTTTCTGTACGTAAATTTACTTCAGAAGACCGTCAACAAACATTTACTTCTGATTAATGATATAAAACAGTCAAATATCAGCAACTTCGTATGGTTTAACCAAATGCTTTGCCCTGAACCTGAAAAGGAGCTCCTGAAGGTGCTCCACGGACCAGTGGCCTCGGCTCACCAGGGGGCTTGTTAGAAATGCAGATTCTCAGGGCCCTGAAGACTGGCCGAGCCAGCTCTCTGGGTGGGGCCCAGCGGTCTGTGATTTAGTAAGGCTTCCACGTGATTCTGAAGGGTCTCATGTTTGATGGAGGCCAGTGGCTGCTCCTTGGGCAAGCAGGTAGCACCTTGAAGCTTAGGGTCTGTTTTGGGTGGAGCAGCACTCCTCGTCTCTGGCTTTTTCTCAGTATGTTCTTTGCTGAGGACTCGAGTCTGTCTGCTGCACCAGATGGACCTGTGACTGTTCACTGCTGCATCCTCAGTGCCCGGCTCAGAGCCTGGTGCATAGTAGGTGCTCAGTAGATACTTGATGGAGGAATGAACAGGTGCATGTGTGGGGCATGCACAACGGATCCATCGTGGCCCGAGGGCCCTGAAGCGGGTATTGGGTGCTTGTCTTATCCTCTGCCTGGTTTCCTTTTCTGTCCGTTCCTGCTCTCCCCACATCTGGTGGGTCCCTGGGCCCATTAGCTCCACCTCTACATCGTGAGGTCACCCCCTTCTCCCATCTCCACTGCCGCTGTCCTGGTGCAGGCAGCAGTATCCCTCACCTGATGTTCACTTCCACCCTTGCCTATCTACAGTCTCCACTCGGCAGCCCAGTTATCTTTCCAAACTGTGAGTCAGACCATGCCACTTGCCTGTGTAAGACCCTCTGTCAGCACATCCACTAAAGTCACAGTCATCCCCAAGGTCTATAAGACTCCCAGGGCCTGGCCCCTGTCCCCTCTCTGACCTCAACTCCATCCAGAGCAGCCCCGCGGGCCTCCTTTCTTTCTCTGGACCCTCTAAGCCTTCTTCTCCATTGCCCCTGATATTCCCTCCTGGAGCACTTCCCTCTGTGCCCAGTGTGTTTGGTTCTTTCTCATCCTTTTGGCTGCCCCTGGCCTCCAGGTGAAAACTGTCCTCCCCACTCCCAGATTCTCAGTCCATAACCCAGTGTCTTTCCTTTCCGGCACTTGCTAGGATCCCCATTTGTTTGTATGTTTGTTGGTTGTCTGCCTCTCCCAGGGGCGCTCCCCAGGCTCTCACAGTTTGCTGATGCCCACCCAGCACAGCATCTGGGCTGGATGGGAGAGAAGGTGGCTTCCTGGCCCCTCTGCACCTCTTGCCTCCTACAGAACCACCTGGCACTGCCGGGCTCTGCTTTGTGACCTCCTGAGCCTGACTCTTCTCCTCTGAACCTCTCTCTGTCCTCTAGGCCTGTGCCCACCGCTGGAAGAACATCTACTACGAAACAGACCACATCCTGCCACACGGCTTCTGTTACATCATCCCATCCAACCTCCAGGCCCAAGGCAGGACGCTGATCCCTTGCTATGAAGGTGAGCTCTGACTGATCCTCCCTCTTGCTTTCTGACCCCATGTCACACCCCAAACAAGCCCCAACCATCTCCACACCACCATCTGAACACTTCCCCTGGCTTTCCACACTCTAACAGAAGGGCTGCACCATGTCCCCAGATGGCTCCTTGGTGTCCGAGGATCAGGTAATGAGGAAGATGGGAAGGGGCAGCGTTTCCAGGCCCTGCCCAGCCTTGTCCATCTGTGCCACAGACCCCATGGCGCTTCCCAAGCTTTATGAAGTCTCAGACTGAAATTCACCAGCCTCTTGGTTTCCTGACACTGCCAGATGTTGTACAGCCTTGGGAAACTTGCTTTCCCTCTCTGGGCCTGTTTCCTCCCCATGAAAATTCAGAGGTTGGCTCAGATGGTCTTCACAGTCCCATGCAGCTCGCAGATGGTCATAACGCTCCCAAGACAACTCCCGGCCATACCCGTGGACAGATGTCCTGAGGCAGGGGGAAGAGAAGGCCCAGGGTTCAGTCACTTCATGACATCCCAAGTCTGGCTTTCCTTCTCATCCGGTCTGCACACTCTGGCAGATGCTGGAGAGTTGGGTGCACCCTCAGCATGGTTTTAAGAGTTCCTTACCAAGGGGCACTTGGGGTTTGGGAAGGAAAATGTTTCCTCAGGCTCCCTACTTAGACGGTTCTAATGCCTGGGCTGGGGACCACTGAGCCTATCATGACTTAGCTCAGTTGAATTTGAGCTTTAAGGATTCAGTGTCATTTACTGCAGTTTTATACCTTGTGCTCTCAGGGTTTGCTTAGCCTAATTCCAAGTGAGCTAAGTGCTTGGCTGTTTATGTTTTAATTCTCCCCCTAATTTATTTGTTTGGACAGAAGTCTCCACTAGCCCGTGGCCATCTTTCCCTTGGGCCTCCCTGGGTTTTCCCATGTTTCAAATTTTGGCCATTGAAAAGGGGCTCTGGGAAAGGCTGGGTCCCTGCAGGAGGCATGGACCCTCTCCTCTGTGAGGGGGACCCTTTCTTTGATCCCATGTCAGCATCTGATCAGCTCTGGCAGGACCATGCTAGGCAGCTGAACTCTGGCCCTGTTTATCTCTGTACTGCCCCCATCAGAAGAAAAACCTCACCTGAAAAATAGATGATGATGTGATCAGTCGAGAGGAGGAGGGATAGGTCATATAAAGACACAGATGAGGGGCCAGGACTGTGCTGACTGCCCCAGCTGGTTGCTTCCTTTTTTTCCAGGAGGAAAAGTGAAAAGACCCTGGAAGAACTCGTTGGGTAGCTTGTGAGGCTGGGAGGAGTGAGGGAATCAGTAGGGACGATGGAGGCTGTGGGGATAGAACCCAACTAATTATGCAATAGGACCAGCAGCACTCTGGTTTTCTCAGAAGTTGTCTTGTGAAATAGGGCCACGTTGCCATCCCTAGTGACTCCCCTGTACACCACCGTAAGCGTTAGAAAGCAAAAGATGGCCCTTTGGAGAGGGAGCTGGGGTCACATGTCCATGTGTACCTGTAGCCACTGTGGCTTACACTTTTAAAGGATCTGTTATCAGGCAGTTGAGGGGGCGGTATCAGCAGTAGAATGGGGTTGGTCTGGGGACTTTATATATTCTTTTTTTTTTTGGCCATGCCATGCGGCATGTGGGGATCTTAGTTCTCCAACCAGGGATCAAACCCTTGCTTCCAGCAGTGAAAGCACGGAGTCTTAATCACTGGAAGTAGTTTGTTTTGGAAGTTATTCCAGAAGACACCAGTGGGGAGCGGGAAAGTGAGAAAAGGAGGGGAAGGCGGCCCATGAGGGGTGTGGTCCCCACGAGTTACCAGCCTGGGCCACTGGGATACAATCTCTGGGCCAGCGTAGGACACACACCTCAGAATTATCTTGCCTGAGGGATGAGGGGATGGGTCTGTATTTACTGGGCATCCTGTCCTGCCACGTTTGTGGGCAGGGAAAGCCCCCATGCAGAGAGATGCAGGTGCTGGTAGGTGGCAGTCAGGCCATGTTACAGAAATGGTAAGGGCTGGGGGGACCTGGGGGGGCCCCCTTGGTGGCGGGGGTTCTGTGTTGCCTTTCTCCTGTTACAGATGAGGATGCTAAGACTTGGCGTTTAAGTAAATTGTCAAAGGTCACTCAAAATCACATGGTGGATAGAGCTGGGTTTTGAATTTTCATTTGTCTGACCTCAGCAAATCATTTTGTCCCCTGGTGGTTAGTGGGGATTTGTTTTGTGTTTTGGTGTTTCTGGTTTAAATGAGATTTAAATAGGAGCCAGTTGTTCACCCTCTCAAAATAAGAGAGGGTGACTGAACTGTCCCAAAGGTCCAATCATGAGGGAGGGGAACATGAACATTTTGGGTGTTGGTGTTCTCAAGAGCACCTGCCTGTTTTCTTTGCTGGCAGCTCTGGCCTGACCTTGGCGGGAACGTGCAAGCCTCCGTGAGCCAAGGAGGGCACCACGGGGCCAGGTAGCAGGTTGAGTCATGTCTGCTCCACATGTCTGTCACTCACAGTAGAGTGTGAGCTCAGAACCCACCCCTCTGGTGCTTTGGACTGTTGCCTGAACGCGTTCCCTGTAGCTCACTGGTCCCAGGAGAGAGACGTGTGGAACAGACCCAAACCCTAAAGCTGCAGCCAGAGCCCAGCTAGGTCATCCAAACCCTAGATGACCTGTAGATGTGCATGGGAGAAATAAATGCTTGTCATTGTTTTCAAGGAGATTTCCTGGTTGTTACGCAGTAATAGCTGACTGACACAGGCTCATCACAGGAACCCACACTCCTCATGCAACAGTGGCTGTGGGATGGGCTTCGGCCTCTAGAATCACTCTTTTCTATGGTTGTTCCTTGACTTAATGATGGCCAGCTGGAGCCAGCAAGGAAAGTAGCAAAGTGGTCGTGCCCTGCCCAGTCCTTCTTCCCCACAGGCGCCCACACTTCCGTATCCTAACTCATTCAGTGCCCAGGGAGGATTATGGGGTGGGGCCGGGATGGGGAGCATTGGGGTATAAGCTGCCTCTTAGAACAATGGGGGACTGAACGGACCGCCTCTGTAGTTCTTGGTCCTGTAAGAGGCGAGGTGTGGCAGATGCTCAGATTTCTCTAGAAGAGGGACTGGCTGGTGGGGGATGCAGGCCACAGGGCCCTTGCCTGTGCTCTTGCTTTGGGATCTCCATCTCCCTGTTTGGTGGTCTAAACTAAACCTATTTAAGCTCTTAAGGCAACCATTATTTTCTCTTAATGTGGAAAAACTCAGTAATGCTGGCTGTCTGTTCCACTTGGGGGATCATGTGGTAGTGAAGTACAACAGAAGTATTTTGGAGTTTGACCGGACCTTTCAGATATCACCCAGCCTGGCCTCTTTCTCTTTAATGACATCCAGAGATGTGGGGTGGCCTGCTCAGGCTGAGTTTTAACTTCCGTTCTGTTATTCACATGCTGCACAATCAAGAGGCCAAGTAGAGTGGCGGCTAAGAGCACAGACTCTGGGCCTAGACCGTCAGAGTCCCAGTCCTGGCTCTGCCACTTGTTTTTTGTTTGTTTGTTTTGCCATACGCGGGCCCCTCACTGTTGCGGAGCACAGGCTCCGGACACGCAGGCTCAGCGGCCATGGCTCATGGGCCCAGCCGCTCCGCAGCATGTGGGATCTTCCCGGACTGGGGCACGAACCTGTGTCCCCTGCATCGGCAGGCGGACTCTCAACCACTGCGCCACCAGGGAAGCCCTCTGCCACTTGTTAATGCTGTGACTTCAGATGAGTGACTTAACCTCTTGTGCCTAACCTACTTCAAGGGGCTGTGGAGAGGATTAAGTTAAAGCTTGTAAGTTCTTAGAGCAATGGCTGGCATATGCATATATATATATATATAAAAATACTAGAGTTGACCCTCCGCATCCATCTGCAAATTTTGGTATCTGCAGGCATCCTGGAACCAAGCCCTCATGGATACTGAGGGAAGATTGTATATGCTAATAAGCACATAAATGTTAATATACCATATTATGTGCTAATGTACTGTCAGCCAAGCAAGTGTTTGTTAATTACTATAGGGCAACTAATTTGTCTACCAGGGGTAGAGTCCACTCAGTTTTATTAAGTACCTGTTAGACCGTGTGCTAAGTGCCTGATAGATAAAGCCCAAGAAATTCCCCATCTACAGGAGAAAACAGAGCGGGAACATGATGCTTCCAAAGTGGCAGAGCTGAGTGGGGAGAGAATTCTATGCCCGTGTGCGTGGCCTGGAACCTCTGCAAGGACCCAGACTGCATCCACGTTCAAGGTGGCATTAAGGCAGGATTATTTCATTTTACAACTGGAAAAATGGAGACCCGCCTAGAGTCTGCAGCCTGTTGGGGCCCATGGAAAACACAAATGGTGGGTGCTGGGCAGGGGAGGATGGACACTTCCTCTGCAAGAGTGGAAAGACCCCAGGGTGGGGCTGGGTGTGGCCCGATCTTCCAGGCTTCTGCCTCCATGGCCTCAACCCTGTGGCTGGACCCTCGGTGGGGATGGACACCATGATGCCTCCATTACATTTACCTCTGAGGGTTATTGTGAGAAGCTCATGAGAAAACGCAGGTGAAAGTGTTCAGAAAGACCACACACTGTTCTCTAATTGTGGCCTGATTGTGGGTCTCAGTAAGGGTCGGCCGTGCTCTCTCCAGAATGTTGGGAGGTTGGTTTAATTGAGGAGAGCCTCCAAGTGTGTGGGCACCTGTCCACAATGTCTCAAACTTTTCACTTCTTAAAAAGTCCGTCTTTGGGGCTTCCCTGGTGGCGCAGTGGTTGAGAGTCCGCCTGCCGATGCAGGGGACACGGGTTCGTGCCCCGGTCTGGGAAGATCCCGGCTGGACCCGTGAGCCATGGCCGTTGAGCCTGCGCGTCCGAAGCCTGTGCTCCGCAACGGGGAGAGGCCACAACAGTGAGAGGCACGCGTACCACAAAAAAAAAAAAAAAAAAAAAAAGTCCGTCTTTGGTTTGGCACAAGGACATTTTTCTCCTGGCTTTTCGGGTGCTTCCTGTTTCTGGTTGGTGGGAAATGCTATCAGAATATCCTGTTTGGAAGCAGGAAATGTAGAGGGAATGGGAAACAAAAATGAATTTAGGACACAAAGTAAAATAAACGGATGGCGCGTACCCCTAAGTCAAACCGTTTATTTGATAGGAGAATATCGTCATTACTACCATATGGGGTTTGGTTTATATCAGAATGTATGAGAAAATGAGAAGTTTAGTGGGGTGACAGATGGGCAAAACTCTTCATAAATTAAAGAGCATGCACTGTAAAACATTAGTTGCTGTTAACCAAGTTATGGTTTTACCGAGTCCAAGCTCTCTGCTCGCCGCACGACAGGCCAATGAATTGGAGCTGAGGTGTTGAGGCAAGGAAGACGACTTTATTCGGAAAGCTGGCAGACCGAGACGATGGCAGACTAGTGTCTCCGGTAAATCATCTTATCGGGGTTCGGATGCCAGTTTCTTTTATAGCACAGAGAGGGGGAGGAGATGAGGCAGTAAAGTAAAAAATACCATAAGTTTTGCAAATATCTCCTGGAGTGGCCAGCCTCCGGTGAAGGGATGTGTTAATTTCTTCTTTCTTGCAGCCATCCACAGGTGGGCAGGGTCAGGTGGTCTCCCTGTGAGCTGAACAGGAGCACTTTAACATTCAGGCAGAGGGGACAGGGTTCCCTGAGGCAGGCCATTCTGTATGATTATAATAACAAAAGCAACGAAAAGCAAAGGTTAAAGGCAAAGAAACAGATCGAATTTAGAACCCCATTTAACTCTTTCCTGTTACAGTGGGATTTTAGGACTCCCCGAAGTGAAGTCAGTGCATTGATAAAATCAAGCGCAGAGATTTCTTTCATCCTTTGCCCTTGAGTCCACTGAGGCAAGAAGCCAGAGCTTGGCAGGAGGGGGGTTATAAACAGGTCATCTTTGTATTCTCACTAATATAGAATAATCTGGGAGCAGCTCAGCTAAATTAACAAAAAGTATTACAAATAAAACACTGATAAATACAATTGGGTACCGTTGTATATTAGATCTAATTTCAGAATCTGGCTTTACCACTCACTCATTCCTATGATTGAACCCATAGCTCCTACTTCCTGATTGGGTGACTTTGGGTAGACAGCCCCCCCCCCGCCCCCAGCCTTGAACCTCAGTGCCCTCCTCTGTAAAATGGAGGGATTAATCCCTACTTAAGAGGTATTTGGGACTTCCCTGGTGGTCCAGTGGTTAGGAGTCGGTACTTTCACCGCGGTGGCCTGGGTTCAATCCCTGATGGGGAACTAAGATCCCACAAGACACGCAGCATGGCCAAAAAAAAGAGAGAGAGAGAGAGAGAGAGAGAGAGGTATTTGAAGTATATAATGTGCCTAACACAGCTCCTAGCTCAGGGTGAGTACTCAATAAAAGGGAATTTTCTAATTAACTTTTAAAATGGTATCATAGTGTCCTTAAACCTTCTCCCAAGACGTCCAGCGATCCTGCTTTAATGAATAATGGAGGGTGGAAAGCTGGGTATTGCTAACCTGATTTTAAGACTCCTTGAAAAAATTATAATTTTAAAAATTCTTTTGAAGATTATATTTGCACAATTTATTTTCTTAGTAAGCTCTCTTTATGTAGATGATCTGAAGTTTAATTCATGCCATGTTTAAATATTCTCAAGTTTGGAATTGCTGGGGTCTTAATTTATCAAATTTTACTGTGCTTTAAAATTGTCCTATTGATTCCAAAGATCTCTGTACCATTTTCTTCGTTATCAAGGGGTGGCCAGGCCTTTAATTCCTAATTGCTTTTACATCTCTCAAGACAGAGATCATTTCTGGAGAAGGAAATAGATTCCCCTATTTAGATGAGAAGATTCCTCTTCCCCCTTCTAATGTTGAAGGCTGTGGCTCCACAGGGGATACAAATCAATCAAGATTCATTTACAAATGAAAAGCAGTTGAGGTTTTGTTGTGTTGTGTTTTTGTTTTGGAGAGAACCATAAAAGGCTAAGTTAATCCATTTAAAAATTCAAGAACAAGCCCCATAAATTTTTATTAAATAAAGAGCTCTACATTTACATAGGATTTTATGGTTTCCAAAGAGCTTTCATAAACATTATCTCATTTAAGTAAATACAGCAAATTAAAAAAAGCAGATGCAGTTCTGTAGTATGCCCAATTAATGTGGAGGGGGACCCTGACAGGGAGGGTGGCTGGAGGGGACAGCCAGGGCCAAGCCTCTGGCAATGGCTCTTGGAGCTCAGGGAGACCCATCAAGCTTTCCCTTTGGTGCTAAGAATTCTTATCTTGGGCATAAATATATTCTACACTTCAAACATGTTTTCATACATTGTGTGGAATTATTGACTACTTAAACTATGTCATCTAATAGTTTCCTTATGGATATTCAAATGTTATGAATCTCCTCTTCTAAAATTACATATCTGTGTGATGGATGTCTTAGGTTTCGTTTCTTTTAGAGACACTAACAGATTCAGAGTCACCAAATATTTATCAAGCACCTACTGGGTTCCAGGTGTTCTAGATACTTAACATTTATGATCTTACTGAGTAATCACATCATGGGGGGGGTTAAGTATTCTTATCCCCATTGTACAGATGAGAAAACTGAAGCTTAGGGAGGTTGATGAAGGTCACAGGCTTATTAAGCAGAAGAAGGGTGGTGGCTTTTAAGTTCAGAACACGTTTCTTTTTTTTTTTTCCATTTAGGCTGTGGTCCTTGTAACTGAGGGTTGTTTTATATATTTAAATGCCCCTTTTATCACTAGATATCTGTCTGCCTGATTTCATTGTCCTCTGAATTGTTTTTTTTGTTGTTCTTTTTGCATTACACGGGCCTCTCACTGTTGTGGCCTCTCCCGTTGCGGGGCACAGGCTCCGGACGCACAGGCTCAGCGGCCATGGCTCACGGGCCCAGCCGCTCCGCGGCATGTGGGATCTTCCCGGACTGGGGCACGAACCCGTGTCCCCTGCATCAGCAGGCGGACTCTCAACCACTGCGCCACCAGGGAAGCCCTGTTGTTGTTTTCTAATTGAAGTATAGTTGATTTACAATGTTGTGTTAGTTTCAGGTTACAGCAAAGTGATGTATACATATATATATATATAAAGTGATATATATAAAATATATATATGATATATATAAAATATATATGATATATATATAATATATATATTCTTTTTCACATTCTTTTCCCTTAAAGCTTGTTACAAAATATTCAGTATAGTTTCCTGTGCTAATACAGTAGGTCCTTGTTGGTTATCTCTTTTATATATAGTAGTGTGTGTATGTTAATCCCAAACTCCTAATTTATCCCTCCCCACCTCTTCCCCTTTGGTAAATTTGTTTCTATGTCTCTGGGTCTGTTTCTGTTTTGTATATAAGTTCTTAAGTGTAATCAAATTGTTTAATTATCAGTTGGTTAGTATTCACTCAGAAATTGAGCAAAAATTCAGACATTAAGACTGGAAAGCTATTTTTTTCCTCTGATATTTTATTTCATGGCTAAGCTAAGGAACTCTGGAAAGATAATTTTAAAATTGATCTGTTAGAAAGACTAGCTTTGAAAGATGAAACTTTCTCAAATGGTTAAAAGGAAGAGAGCTCAGTAGGAATAATATATGTTACACTGTATGTAAATCTTGATCTTTCCATGGGTTGGTTTTATCCCGCCAGTATTTTGGGAAGAGTGCAGGAAGCGACTCCACCCAGCCTAATTCTTGAATGAATTAAATTCATTAGTGTACGTTCCATGCATTGAGTTGTGGGTTATGAGCATTTGGAAACCAGTATCTTTTTCCTCTCTCAATTGCCTGCTGTTTAGACAGGGTTTAGTAAAACCAGCAGCTCAACCAAGGAAAATACTACCATTTTTAGACTGGAGGAGCCATGCAACTTAATGAATCAAAGTGTGTGACGCAGGCCACATAATTCAGACCCACCCACGGCAGAAAGACAGAGCTTTCCAAGGGAAAGCTCCTCCAAGGGATGTCTGGGCCCCCTCGTTCCACCACGTCTTGCTTCCCTGATTCAGTTGCCCCACATTTAACAGAGTCAGGTTTGTTACAGCATCCATGAGCTGCTGTCGTGCCAAGCCCCGTTCTCCCTTGCTGCTTCGAGGTGGGTAAACGTTTTGTTCCACAGCGGAGAGGGAGGAAACTGGCGTGTTGTGGTCCTCTCTCCCTGGCCGCGTCCTCGGGGCCTTTGGAGACTGAATGGAAGTGCCCAGGAGTGGCCCGGTGCCTCTGTGTGTGCAGGAGCAGTTCTTCTTGAGAACATAGGAGGCTGGAGGTCCTGCCCCAGCCCTCCGCCCTCTACTTCCTGGACCTCTCCACAGAGGGAGGGTGTGTGACCTGGGGATGCTGTGATGGGACAGCCCCCTTGTCTCCACACTCACCCCCCTTCTCATAGCCCTGTGGTAGAGGCTCTCCTGCCTTCTCCAGTATGGGCAAGCAAAATCGAGCTTTCTAGCATACGGGAATGATAGATTGCCCTATGTATATATTTTTTTTGAAGAAGAAGAAAGGCCTGTACTTTAGAACTGGATTAGAGAGAAACTGCAACCTGCCCTTTATATATATATATGTATACACACACACACACATATATATATACATACATACATATAAAATATATAAAATATTTTAAAATATATATTTGTATATATTTATATATATATATATATATATGGTTTTTTTTTTTTTTGCAGAAGGTATCAGGTTAAAATAACAGTGGCGTCCTTAACTCATGGAAATAGCACTCAACAGAGTGAAAACAACTGAAGCATGCTGTGGTCCAGGATCCAGTGTATCTGGCCAGCATCTCTTGGGAAGCCCCCATAGCCCAGGCCTGGACCCTAAGGGCCACCACTGCACCCTGAGGTGCCAGTTTACCTGTTGTGTGGCCTTGTTCACTTTACAAAGTCTTTCTTAGATCATTTCTCACTTAATTAGGATTTTTGAGTATCTGGTAGGCCAGCACAATGTGGGTGTTTGATTTTTACTGGAAAGGAGCAGGCCAGGCACAGAACTTGACTTGGGGTTTGGGTGGCTGTGCTTGCACAATGGTGCTGAGTCTTAAGATGTGGTTGATCAGGAATAGCTTTGAAGTGTTCTGTGAAGCCTGCTCACGTCACTTCTTCACAGGTGTTTGGCTTTTAGAAGAAGAGCACTTTGTACCAGGAGGGCCAGGCTTGGACACAGGCTCAGTGTCTCCCAGCGTGGGCCGTCCCACCTGTGTCCTCAGATCTTTGAGGACAGTCCGTGAAGGATCATGCCAGGGGGTGGGCAGGGATTGAAGAACCGGTTCTGAATATTCTGTGCAGTTTCTCTTGAGGCCCAAGAGGGAGATGGAATTGCCCAAGGCAGAATCAGTCAATCTAGGTTCGGAAAGCCCAGAAAAATCCATCCTGTGTGTCCTTGCCCTGCTCCAGTCACACATACTTCCATCCTTAGGCCTCTGGGGTCAGTGACGCCACCGATTGGAGAAGCAGGATTCCTGGTACCCAGGACACAACTCCTCTTCAAGCAAGGCTGGGGTGGAGGTCACAGAGCCTGATGGACTGGAGGACAGAGGGTAGGGCTGGGAGGTCAGGGGGCACAGAGGTCCAAGGCGAGCAAGTTGGAGAGTCCAGGTGCTCAGTGGCTGAAAGAATGTGCCAGATCCTCTTGCATCTCCGCCTGGGGCCTCGGGTCTGGGCACGGACTGCAGCGCACACACCTTCCCTCAGCCTCACCTGCACACGCTGTATCTTACACTGGGCTGGTGTTGGGGGTACTGAGATGGGTGAACTCATCTCGGTGTTGAATAAACTATGTGATAAACAAACACATTTTGAGATGGGGAGAGGGTATCACTTACCTTTACCTACAAGGTCACCTGGGCACAGAAGCTGAGGAGGGGTTCTGGAAGGCTGTGGAATGTGAAATGTCAGATAAACATACCAGTGGAGCCTTCCTAGACTGGAGTTGCCACAGCTCCACCCCAAAGTGTGTGGTGCTGTGGGGAGCGAGGAGGCATAGGACTGGATCCTGTTCCAGGTTGAAGGGGTTAATCAGAGTACAGGCATTTCTGGGCAGTCAGAACATGGTCTGTCCTCTCAGGAGCCATGGGTGCTAGTCAGGAGCCCCACGTGGTTTGATTCCTTGCTCTAGAGCAAGCTGAGAAGGCAGGTATAGAGCCTTGGGTTTCAGGAATGTCGGAGCCGGTGAGATGGTGACTGCTTCCTGTGTGTGAGGCCCACAGACCTCGGAAGAGGCCATCCCAGCTTGGGGAGCTGGGCTGACCTCTGAACGGTGCCACAATGCCGGCTGAGGCAGGGGTGCTGGTCAAAGGGCTTCCCCTGCGGCCCTTTGGCCTGGGGTGGGGTTGGGACCCTCCCAGCTCCCAGAATGGCTGTGGTCACCTCAGGAGCCCGGGGCCTGCTCCTGGCTCAGCGCTCGCCAGCAGAGTGTGGGGATGGGGTAGAGAAAGACAAGTTTTCCTGTCTAGTTTTGGAGCCCCTGTCACAAAAGAGACCTTGAGACTGTTTTCTTTAAAACATGAAAGATTCCCACATAATTCCTATTCATGTCCTAAACTTACGAGGCTGAACTCGTGTGTCCTGCACTGTAGTTTCCTTCAGCTCGTGGGGGCTGAATTTCCTTTCTGTGTTTCATTTGTCTGAGACTTACAATCGGGTGAGTGGGTGGATATGCTTTTTGCCGGACCTTCCACATTTAATATGACTGTTCCGGTTGGGACATTTTGACCCTTTTTGCCATTGTGCTATTTGCTATAGGATTTATTAGTTTTTATGGTTTCTTGCCATCGTACAATTTGATGCAGGATCTCTTTATGACTTTGCATAAGTCCCGCTCCCAGCCTTGGTGCAAGATTTTGCAGAGAAGTGTGTTCTACTGTCACTGGGTTGCTTTCTGGCAGGGCTGTGAGTTCTCTTTGTAATAACAGGACAAGGTAGGAGGGACTGAGTTAGCCCTCCCCTGGAAGAGGAGTAACTCCATTGACATTCTGTTGTAATTTAGCAGTTGGTTAATGGCCACTTACTGGAGAATGTTACCAGGCTCTGCAGTGAGTGTTGTTAGAAAATGAATTCCTCTGTGTATTTCCCCAGGGCCCTTCTGCTTCTCCTACAGGACATAACTCTGGAACCACAGGAAGTGGCACTGTGTTGAAATCACAGCTTCACTGTTCCTTTGTATTATTTATTTTGTGTTTCAGAATTAAGTATATTGCTTTTAATGGAACCAGAGACTTGTCAGGAGCCCAGGGGGTGACATGGGGGTCACTGGGTCATTTTACTGGGTCTCTTGGACCTGCAGGTGCCCGGGGCAGCCGTGAGCCTCTGTCCAGCAATGTCAGTTTCACATGTAATTAGAGTCGCCTAAGCTGAACATCACTCCATCTCCATGCCTTTAGCCATGTCATTTCACATGGCTTGTCACCTTCTGGGTTTTGTGTAATCACTCACTGCAAAACCTTTGATCAGCCACAGAGGTGAAAGAATGTGAATTTCCGAGTCTGCCGAAATTGGATAGAATTCTGACTTTGTGACCTCGGATGAATCACTTGAACTTTCTGAGCCTCAGGGGTTTTACCTGTTAACAAATGGTGATGCGGGCTCCCAGGGATGAGGGATTGATGAAATGGTGAGTGGGCACAGCTGACACAGTGCCCAGAACATGCTAAGCTTAATATGCCAACTGAAAAATGAAACAGTAGCAACAGAGTTCCCGTTTGTTGGGTTGGAGTATTAGGAGCTGAGGGACAGGTGGGGGAAGAGAACTTATCCAGTTGTTTTCTTTTGGATCCATTTGTGGAGGGAAAAAGAGATCTCCCCTTTTCCTTCCACACAAGGAAGACAAGAGGTGTCAGTGATGGTGTCACCGTGCTATGGGGCCGGTACGGCGGAGTCCCCTCTTCCCGCAGCCCCTGGGCTCTGAGGGCTGGTTTCTGGTCGCACGGTGGAAAGCATATTGCCTTCAGCTGGATGGAGTGTCTTTTGGGGAGGCTTGGTCGTCTCCCAGGGGACTCCACACTGGGATGGCCACATCATTCCATCTCTGTGTCGTGTTTTCAGTTCTTTCTTCCTCCTGGGGCTCCCGTCCTTTCTGAAGTGAATGAGATAATTGTCACCGGCCTCCCACTTAATTACTATGGCTGCTGCTTCTCCTTTCCCACATGCAAAGAGGAAGCCCATCAGGGCACTTGGCAGCCTCACTACCTGATGGCACCAGAGCCTGGATTTTTGAGGTCTGGTGGATTCCTGAGACTTTTCTCTGCACCCCAGTCTGGATGGCGTCCCTGGGCCGGGCCTGCGGCCGCACTCAATAACATACCCAGCATGCTCAGGCGCTCCGCACACGACTGGCACACACTGATGAGGCTGTGGTTTGCTTCTCTTCCCTACCCTCCCCTTCTAGAGTATAAGAAGAAGTATGGAGAGGAACACGGCTCCTGCCAGGCTGGGATAGCGGGCTTCTTCACTGAGGTGGGTATCACTCTTTGGGCCTTTCTCTTCTCTCATGGGTGTTCATTTCCTGCATGGCTTCCCATCATATGGTAGATTAAAGTCCAAACTCTGTGTCTCGGCCCATGGGCCTGACTTTCTCCTTCACTCATCAGAGGACAACCCAGAGCTGTGGGAGGGGATGGGACAGTGAGGGGGAGAAAAGGCCTATGACACCCACTGTTTTCAACTGCTGCTGGACCATGCCAGATCCTTACTAGCATCATTATTACAGAGGCCCCCACGCGTGGTGTTTTGTGCACAAGTGCACATTTCTGTAGGTGAGCTGCACAGTAGAGGAACTGCTGTGTCAGAAGCTCTTCAAAATGTGAATTTTTGACACATGCTGGCAAATTGCACTCCAGAAACATTTACCAGTTGACACTCCCCCCAGTTGTGTGTCATTGTTCCTACATCCTCTAACCAACACTTAAAAATTTTTGTCATTAAAAAAAATGACATTGTGTTTTAATGGCCCTTTACCTAATTATTAGTGTAGTTGAGTATCCTTTTCAAATATTGGCCATTTGTGTTTATTTTTTCTGGAAATTGCCTGTTTATGTTCTTTGCCCATTATTATGTTATTTTTTAACTGTTGTTTTACTGATTTTTAGGATCTTGTATTTTCAATAGTAATCTCATATCTCTTGAATGTGTTACAATATTTTTCACCAATCTTTTACCTGATTTTTAAGTTTGCTTAATGGTGTCTTTACTATATGGGCATTGAACATTCATACTTGGTCAAATCTGTCAGTCTTTTTCTTTCTGGATTCTAGACCTCTCTGTTAGGAAGGTCATCCCCATCCTAAGAGCATGAAATATTCACGTTTATTTTATTCTGCCACTTTTATAGGTTAAAAAATATTTAAATCTTTAATCCATCTTAGATTTATGCGTTCAGACATTATACGGGAGAAATGAACTTCATTGTTTTCCTAAATGTGTGGTTGGTTGTTCTTTTTTTTTTTTAATAAATTTTTAAATTTTATTTATTTTATTTTTTTTGGTTGCATTGGGTCTTTGTTAATGCGCGTGGGCTTTCTCTAGTGGTGGCGAGCTGGGGCTACTCTTGGTTATGGTGCGCGGGCTTCTCATTGCGGTGGCTTCTCTTGTTGCGGAGCATGGGCTCTTGGCACGCGGGCTTTAGTAGTTGTGGCTTGCGGGCTCTAGAGTTCAGGCTCAGTAGTTGTGGCGCATGGGCTTAGCTGCTCCTTGGCACGTGGGATCTTCTGGAACCAGGGCTCGAACCCGTGTCCCCTGCACTGGCAGGCAGATTGTTAACCACTGCGCCACCAGGGAAGCCCTGGTTGGTTGTTCTGATACTGGTTTGTTAAATGTTTTCTTTATCCCCATTGATTTGAGATACCATCCTGCCATATGCCAAGGTTACCCATCTTCCATCTCAGTAAGCCTATAGAGGGTGTAATTTCTATGGCTGTTGTTCCTCCACTGAGATGTAGCAAGTATGACTCAACGCAGGAAGCAGCAGGGAACTGCTGTTAAGTTTACAGACACAGTGATGGCAGTGCCGTAAGAAAGTCTATTTGGGCTGGGTCTTGTGCCCAGGTGTCTGGAAGTGGGAGAGCCTGGAGGAGGCCAGGTTGGAGGCTGTGGTGTGATCTAGCCACAAAGAGACAGGGCAGCCTATGGGGTGTTTTAGGAATAAAAATGATGAGGGGAGTCAGAAAATATGAAGGCAGTATCAGTGGGCTGGGTGACCAGAGGACTGTGGGGGGCGGTGAGGAAGGAGGATTTATGCCAGGTTTCTGGGGAACACTGGTGCCGGTGGAAAGGGGGCTGCCCAAGGAAGAATCCACTGGGAGACGTAAACTGATGGGTCTGCTGTATACACATGCCATGTGAGGTGATGGGATGGGACACTCACATAGATGTTTCTAGAATCCAGCCTTGATTTGGCCAATGCTAGTATGTTTCTGAGGGGACTGGGTATGCTTAGCATAGGGCCGGGGTTGGGGGGCTCTGAGCAGAATGTCTCTTGTAGACAGTGGGAGGAGAAAGTCAAGTCATTGCAGAAATGAGAACTCATTGGAGATGTTGGTGGGGAGCTAGGGGAGAGGAAGAGTCCCTGGGAAGAGATGTCTCCAGCCAGAGAGTCAGGGAAGACGAGGGCACTGGGGCTAGTGGGGAGGAGGAGGAGGAAGGACAAGGGTGTGGAGGGGAACCCGGTGGGCCGTGCCAGCTCCGGATTACCAGAGGACCTGCTGGGACTCCACAGCCTGAGGGAAGCAGGGTGCGGGCAGCAGTGGGGCTGGTGTGTGGAGTACTGCAGGGAGCCGGGCGGCAGTGAGCAGGAGGGCTCAGTCCTGAGCCGGCCACTCGGGGCCTTGGCCTCTGCTTCAGTTCCCAGGCTTTTGGCCTCCCTAAACAGGAGGTCTTTGAACTCCCAGTCTCCCTCGTTTCTGGAACTTCAGCTGTTGGAGGCCAAGCAGGAAATATGGTTGAAGGGGTCAGGCAGCACTGTGCCCCTCTCCTGCCCTCCTGCTGACCTTGTCACTTGGGTTTGCCCTTGCTGGGAGCTGGGCTGCCCCTGCACAGGGCCGGCAGCTGCCTCCCAAGCTGGACGTGGTTCTGTGGCCTTCCGGTCATGGCCATGTTGCCCCAAACTACTCTGGCCCAAGGCGACTGCTTGACCTGAATGTCAGTGACCCTGGGATTATCAAAGCTGTTTGAGTTATGGACACTGCATGAATTTTAGCCCAGCGTTGAGGACAAGGGAGAACTTCCCGGGAACATATTTATTTTTGTAGCCTAGGATAACAGAGGTAGATACTTCTAAGCAGCAAGAGAAGACTTGGCCCAACCCTGCTGGTGTCGGGGCACCACTGTGAGAGCCTGGGGACATCTGGGTGGAAATCCATCCAGCACAGACTTCTGCCACAGATCCCGAGGACTATTCTACCCCCGGCTTGTGCCAACCTACAGGGCACAGAGAAAAGCCCATGGCTCCTCTCAGGCAACTCCAGGTACCTGTGTGCCTCAGGAGGTTCTGCCCCTTGCAGAAAGGCCCATGCTGTTGATCGATGGAGTTTCGCACACATGATTCAGGCAGTGGTGGCCTTGGGCTTTTGGAGAAGCTTGCACTTCTGTGTGTTGCATTTGCGTTGTCTGTTCCTGGGTGGTGAGGAGCCAAGCATTGATGACATTTTCCTGGCACTTGTGGACAGTGTCAAAAAGGCCCAGGCTGCACCCACAGCGGATGGAAAAAGCCAAGTAGGAGGGAGTTCCAGGGAGATGCTGTTTCCTTGCCCCCAGCCACAAGGGTCTCAGGCTGGGCCTCAGTTTACCTAGTTTGAACTACAGGGAGAAGGGGGCATAAACAGTAAGAGGAGAGGGAAAGAAACCAAAAGCTGTTGGTTTTAAAGGTTTTTGAGGAGAGCGATGACCTTGTTTTATTCTCTTTGTAATGTTTGAGAGAGGGGATGCAGCGATACGTTAGACATACATTTCTCAACTTTTATCCTGGATTAATCTGAATCATCAGAAAACAACACATCCACTGCCTGGTGTCCCCAAGAGCCTTACAGGCCTCTGGTGGTGCTCAAAGCTTTGGCTCGTGAAGAGCTGCTGGTGGAGAAAGCTCTCCACTGTGTATATGGCTGGCACTGGGGATACTGCTCATTTTGTCTTTCTGTGCCCTTTGTGTTTGGGCACTGATCACAGAGTCCTTTCTGAGCTTAAGACCAAGGAGAAAGTCTCCCTTCTCTGATGATCATTTGTCTTTCTCCTGCCCCTTCTAGAACCAGCACAGTCCCTTACACAGAACAGATGACTATAAGGGGAATGAATGAATGCACTGCCCATGTTTTCCCAGGGATGTGTCCTAAGTGCAGAAAGTGATATATTTTTATAAAACAGTGAGATACCCCTGAGGGTATCCAGTTTCTCATCCTCTTAGCATCCTTGGAGATGGATTGGATCTCAGAACCTTAAAGTGAAGTGCTTCTCAATGGTCATTCTTGGTCCACACCTTCATGAATTATCAACAGCAAACCATTCAGGCAGGAGTCTGGTGGCTTTCCTTCCAGCCATGCTCACACCCTGTTCTTTGGTAAGGTTCTTACCCGAATTGACCATAGAACATGTATTGTTCAAAGTATCGTCCTGATACTGCTCTTGCCATACACGTGCTCTCCTTTCTGTGTGCTCTGTCCTCCTTTCTCTGCTGTTCTATTAAGATGGCTCTGGCTTTTTCAGACATGTGCTCCCAGGGAATTCAGTGTCACTTTATGAAATGTCAACAGAAACTCAGAATTCTTAGGGCGGGATCTAGCCTCCAGGGACTTGTTGGAAACCAGCAGCTTCTGACAGCGGTGAGGCCAGCTCTGTAGAGAGGGACCAGCCTGGAAGGATGTTTCTGAAGTATAACAGTGCGGGGACCCTAGAGGCCAAGGGTGGTGTGTGTGTGTCAGTAACAAGAGCATGACCTGTACAGTGTCCAGCATCTCCATGAGCCCAGAAGGCCTGTATCTTTGGGGTTTTTGTACAGCTGAGGGGTTTCCTCTAAAACTGCCTTTATTTTAACCCTTTTGGGTAGAATTTTTTCTAAACATTCTGTACATTTCCTTGTTGCCTTACCCTGGGATTTTTTTTTTTTTTTTTTTTTTGCGGTACGCGGGCCTCTCACTGTTGTGGCCTCTCCCGTTGCGGAGCACAGGCTCCGGACGCTCAGGCTCAGCAGCCATGGCTCACGGGTCCAGCCGCTCCGCGGCACGTGGGATCTTCCCGACCCAGGGCACAAACCTGTGTCCCCTGCATCGGCAGGCGGACTCTCAACCACTGCACCACCAGGGAAGCTTCGTGGTTTTTTTTTTTTTCCTGGGAATGTTTTACAAAGGGATTTGATTGATCTGTGGATCTGGTATAAGTAGGAGATGCTTAATAAATATTGTGGAGTGAAAAGTTAATGAATTTGTTAGAAAAATAATTTTTATTATTTCTTACTGCAGTGTAGATACTTTAGAAAATATAGATAATCAAAGAGAAGGGATTTCCTGTTGGGGAAGGCTGGGGAAGGAAAGCCTCGATGATGTCTTTCTCTATTGGACTTACTTCACTGAGCATAATGCCCTCCAAGTTCATTCATGTTGCCGCAAATGGCAAAATTTCATTCTTTTTTATGTCTGAGTCATATTCCGTTGTCTATATGCACCACATCTTCTCTATCTGTTCATCTGTGGATGGACACTTAGATTGCTTCAGTATATTGGCTATTATAAATAGTGCTGCTGTGAACATTGGGGTGCTTGCTGGGCCTGTTTTAATAGTAGTGTTGTGTCTTGCTGTCTGTGGTCTCTTCTCTCCCCAGTCCACATCTTTCCTGTAGTGGGCCTCTCTGCTCTCTTGTTTTAATTGTTTTGACTTTGCAATGAGCCTTTAGTGGCCAGAAAACCCAGCTTCAGAACCATTCCTGAGAATGAGGACTGGAGGGGATTTCTCTGGAGTGTCAGTACATCTTGATCCATTCATCTGTTGATGGACACATAGGTTGCTTCCATATCTTGGCAATTGTAAATCATTATGAATATGAAATTTTTTTTATTGCTCAGGTGTGGCGTCTTTACTTTAATTACGCGTTCTTTGTTGTGACTGTGGGTCTCACCACACCGCCTTCTCCCCTCTTCAGTTTCCTTCCCTGTTTACCTTTGGATTTCTCTTCCATAGGAGCTGGTGGTGATGGGTGCCCCAGGGTCATTTTATTGGGCTGGGACAGTCAAAGTGCTGAACCTCACAGACAACACCTATTTCAAACTAAATGATGAAGTGATCATGAACAGGAGGTACACCTACCTGGGTGAGTAGCTCAAGGAGGTGACAGGTAAGAAAGGGGAAGTGGGAGTGATTACCACCAAGCTTGCCAGTGATTGCTTTACGGGTGGAAAGAAGAGTTCGTTGGCTTTTACATCTGCTGTTCTACTTAGTTGCACTTTTAGCCAAGGGCACCACAACATTGAGCTCCACACATAGCAGGTAGAGAGAGGAGAACAAAGAACGGGACTGAATTAAAGCTGTGTGATTTAATTAAAAAGCTGACAGTTGAACCTCCAAGGAAGCAAACATTTTCTTTTCCTATTTTAGCAATTACTCGGGTTCAGATGATTAGATACAAAACGAGTGTGAGAGAATCCTGTTTTTCCATGACTTTCCTTTGGATGAGGTCTCTGCTTTCTGGTCACAAAACTGGTTGCAGGTAGAAATAATAAGAACCAGAAATTAGCATGATGGATGGTAACCTAATCCTGAGGTTTATTTAAAGGCTCAGAAAAACTTTTATTTTCTTAACCGTTTTAATCCTCTAGAAAGAAGGTAGACACAACTTAAGTTAGCAGCCACCAGGCCAGAATGACTCTGGACAAGACCATGCTTATTGGTGAACAGAGAGAGGCTGTCTTTACTTGTGTAAAAGACAATTTGACATGGCTCTTTTCTTTAATTCAGGCCCTAAGTGCTGTAATTCTGGGCTGAAAATGAAGCTAAATTTAGCAAGGCCTAATGATGAGAAAACAATGTTCTTTCACACTCATTACACTTAACTTAAATCTGGGGGAGTCCCTGACCCGCTTTTTGTATGGAGATTCGCTTGTGAGTTGGCAGGAGGGACTGGCTGACTTGTCTTTTCGCCTCTAAGTCTTTTGCCCAGTAGCACCGACTGTGATACCTTTACTCAGAGGCCCAACTCCTTAAATGCTGTCATTTATTGGGGACTTACTCCACGCCAGGCTCTGCATATGAAAGAAACCGAGGTACAAAGAAGTCATTTAACTTGCCGAGGTCCCATGGTTCATCAGTAGCGAAGTGGGGGTTTAAACCTGTGGTTTCTGAGTCCAGAGTCTAGGTGCTGAGCTGCCCACCTGTGTATGCTCTGCAGACAGCCCCGCCCGCTGGTGTGGACCCCTCGCTGGGCTGGGAGCACCTTGGAGGAGGGGAGTTTGTCTGACATTTCCAGGACTTGGTATAGTGCCTGGTGCAGAGGAGGGACTCAACACATGTTTACTAGGTCAGAGAATGAAGAGAAGGCAGAAAAGAGCCCAGTTTGGTTGTGGCTTTAGGGTCGATAGGCCCTCTGAGCCTCAGGGCCCGTGGCTCCTTCCTGTGTGCCAAGTAGAGACCTTCATGCTGCGGGATTGCAAGGCTCACTTCAAGCTTTGATGTCACTCATAATAGTCTTAGGGAACGTGAGCCTCCAGTCTGAGAGAAATCAGCCACCTGGTGAGTAAGAGTTGATCATAATATGACACCATTACAAAATGCAAGCAGCTTATGGTCATAACATTAGGGTTTGAGGATGAGGAAAAGGTTTGTAGAATATACAGCAGCCTGTACAGGGTTTTTACTGCCAGCAGGGCTCTCAGAAAGCAGGAGACATTTAGACTAAGCTCAGACAACTTTTACCTTTGTTTCTAGATTCTTTTTGCGTCCGCGGATTCTTTGCTGTCATCCATCTATCCACTGACCCACTGTCAGCTTTTTTCTGGCTCTTCTTAAGAGGGGGTGTGCATAATGGTTCACAGCAAGGGTGATTTGGAGACACACAGATTGGATTTGAATCTTGCTGTGTGATCTTGGGTGTGTTGCTTACCTACATTTAGTCCCTGTTTCCGTATCTGTGAAATAGAGTTGGGAGATTAAAAGAGACAGTGGCATCTGAAGACATGTGTAAGAATGTTCATAGCAGCTTTATTCACAATAAAGCTGAAATAACTGGAAACAACCTAAATGCCCAGCAATAGGAGAATAAAGACATTATGATACCATCATACAATGGAACATACTCATCCATAAAAGGAAACTAGTACCATACTCAACAGCATGGATGAACCTCACAGAAGTTATGTTGAGGGAAGTTTGGAACAGGCACATGTAATATATGGTGACAGAAATCAGGAGAGGGGTGACCCGTGCAGGGGAGGGTTGTGACTGGGAGAGGGAATGAGGGAACCTTTTGGGCTCGTGGTTCTGTGGTTATAGTCACTCTGGCTGGTGATGTCCATGTGTACACACTTGTTAAATTCTACACTTTAGATGTGTGTACTTTACTGTATGAAAATTGTATCTCAAAAAGGAAAAAATAGATGTGGAGTATTTAGCACAGCACCTGTTCCAAAGAGGACACTCAGAAAGCACTCTTTCCTGCCCTGGAGTCCTTGTGAATGTGTCTTTTTGTGCGATGAGCCATTCCAGCGTGAGAAGACTGACAGCTGCCATTTATTCCCTGATATTTTATGTTCCAAGAATAACTGGATCTTAATTGTCCAGATAAGGATGCTTGAGAAACATTGTCCTCTGATGGATCTTCTTTCTCCACCCCTTCCTTGGTTTCTCCCCGTCTTCTGCAGGTTATGCAGTTACTGCCGGACACTTTTCTCACGTGTCCACCACCGATGTGGTAGGAGGTGCCCCTCAGGACGAAGGCATTGGGAAGGTGAGGAACAAAGTTTATGGAATAGCACGGGGTCAGATGGGGGGAGCATGCTGCCGCTCTTTTTGAGGTTTGTCAACTCACTTTGATGTGAACATTCTGCTGGGCGGCTGGCAGGTAAGTGATGAAATATTGAGGAATCATCTGTTCATCTCCATCCAGCCTCTTTTGAGAATTTACTTTGAAAGCTTCATCCGAGTATGAATACTATTTCCAGACCTCTCCATTCTCTGCACTTTGTCATCTGAGAATGTTTTTCATGGCTGATGCTGTGTGTGTGAGAGATGATTAAGATTGACCCATGGTATTGTGCCATTCTCCAAAGGAAGGGTGTCCAGTGCTACCCAACTTCAAACCCTCCCCTCTCCCAAATCCTTTCCAAGTTTGACTTAATGGCACCAGGTCTAGTCCCAGATATCTTTGGGGCCTTTTTATTTATCTTTAGGCCTAGATTCTCACATTTTTTTCTCCAATGTTTTAGAAACAAGACCAGTTCAGCCCAGAGGCTAGACTGGGAATATATGGGTCTCTTTCCCTAAAGTATCTGCCCAGAGTGTAGAAAAGACCCCATGGATCTAGGACCGTCAGAATCCCTTTGGGAATCATGGCATCTATGGGGCCTGAAATATGGAGGACTATGTTTGTTGGATCTTTAGCTCCAGGCTACAGGAAGTCCAGTTGAGTCGACCCAGATGAGTCAGGAATATGCATTTTAACAAGCTCCATAGTTTGTTTGATAGTTACGACTGAAGAGAGGAATGGTCTTTGGGTCTGAGCCCATAAGGGGTGGACCTTTGACAGAATCTGGCTATATCTCTGGGGGCTTGGAAAAGTGGATTCTGGAGAGGCCCAGACAGACCGAGACCACTGGTAACTGGAGCCTTCGGCCAGGATGTCAGTCTGATCAGCAGACAAGGCGTGACTGCTGGGCATTCCTGAGGGTGGTTTTCCCGGATCCTCCTGGGCAGGAGTTAGGAGTCAACACTCAGATTTCTGGAGCACATGCCTCCCTCCCTGTCAACACTG
Source organism: Mesoplodon mirus (assembly GCF_964341445.2). NCBI lineage: Eukaryota > Metazoa > Chordata > Mammalia > Artiodactyla > Ziphiidae > Mesoplodon > Mesoplodon mirus. The sequence goes on along the minus strand of NC_138988.1, from coordinate 48,900,767 downwards.
ATGCTATTTTCCTTGAAAACGAAGCCACAGTAAAAACCCAGGGCCCTGAGCACAGGGGAGGTGTGCAGATGAACTCTGATAACTTCCAGCAAAGGGTGAGTCTTTCCGAGTCACATGAATTCCTCTGCGTGGTGGAGGGACAGAGCCAAGGGCTGTCCCCACATTGATAATCTCTTCTGGGGGAGGAGCTGCGTGTGACCAGGCATCTCTGTAGCCGGTAAACACGCCTACCTCCCAATTCACAGCAGTGTGGATGCCTCAGTGCTGCTGACAGCAGCTTTGTTTTGTTTTAAATCACCAGTTACAGAATACTTGATCTAATTATCTTCTCTTCAGGTGGTTGGCATAACTGTATAGTCCCTGTCAAGCCTTAGGATGATAGAGCCAGGCAGAGGGCATCCTGGATCTAGTTAACAAAGAGGAACATAAAAATGCTGCTTTCAGCTGGAGCCCCTGAGAGGTGCTGGGGAGACTGGTCATAGTTGACAAAGTTGCTGACGGTTCCACATTGCCAGGCCTGGGAGCTGGTACAGATTTGCTTCCCAAGGACCCCAGGATGGCTCTCTGGCCTTCAGGATCTTGGTGGTTATCGTTTCTGGTATTGGGGCAGGAAAGCATTCACACTAAGATGGTGATTCCTGACCCCATGGGAGGCTCCCTGACACTGGTTCTCATGGGACACTCGCTCTTCCCTTAAGATGCAACTTGAAAAAGAACTTCCACACTCATGTCACTTAGGAAGTTCTACACAAACAGTCTTTTCTGTGGTGGAGATTCATGGTGTAAATGCACAGGCTAAAGGCTTTGAAAGGTCCCCAGTAAAGGAATTTATTTAATGTTTAACTCTGGCATTTTGCAAACTAAACTCATATTTACCCAAGCAGATCTCATGACACTAATGTTCTGTGGAATCACTTTGTCTAAAATGCTCATGTCCATCCCTCCTCTTACACAGTTGGCCCTCCCTACCTGCGGGTTTTCACATCTGTGGATTCAACCAAACATGGATGGAAAATATTTGGGGAAAAAAATTCTAGGAAGTTCTAAAAGCAAATCTTGAATTTGCCACGCAACTATTTACATAGTATTTACACTGTATTTACAACTATTTACATAGTATTTACATTGTGTTAGATAGTCTAAGTAATGTAGGGATGATTGCCTAGGTTATATGCAAACACTACTCCATTTTACTTAAGGGACTTGAGCTCTGTGGATTTTGCTATCCTGGGGGTCCTGGAACCAATCCCCCACAGACGCCAAGGGATGACTGTATTGTGATACCTGCTAAAGCTCTAACTAATAGGAAGGAAGGAAGTGTTTCGAGGAAGAAAATCCTTTTCCCAGGAGTTGACTTTTTGGTAGTAATTTGGAAGCTCCTTAGGTCTTACTGGGCATGGCTCCCGTAAACAATGTGGCTCAGGAGGCATGGAGGTGATTTCTGCCTCAGGATTGAAGGACAGTTTCTTTGCAGAGTGCGTAAAATGATTTGTCATCAGCTAGTGTAGGCACATCTGCATGTGTCTGGTCAGGCATTTACATAGAACTCCCAGAAGGATGCTGATAATCTTTGGTCATTGCTTCCATCTTAACTGGATTTTTTTTCCTTCCATAGGTTTATATTTTTAGAGCTGACCGAAGATCAGGCACCTTAATTAAGATTTTTCAGGCATCAGGTAAAAAGGTGAGATCCTTGGGATTAGTGTCTTGTTTGTTTGTTTGTTTGTTTGAGAGATGTCATCATGTGGGAATCAGTTCTTACTTTTTAGAATATTGGTTTAAAGGCCCATCTGTGCCCTACATTTACATGGCATGTTCAGTTGCATGTTGGAGCCTTTACCTTCTCAGCATTGTGTGTGACCTGCAGATTCCTAGGATTCACGCATGCTGAGACGGGGAGCGAGATGAGTTTGTACACAGCCAAGTTACAGCACAGAGGTCTAAAAGGTTGTCCATGGTTCAGATACTCATCAAAATGACTATGTGCTCTGTTTCTTTCTGCCTTTATCTTTCTGCCTCTCTGTCTTTCTCCCAGCTCCAGAGAGATCAGGCATTGTTGAGTACAGATACATGACTGATTATTTTCAAAGGAGGCAGGCAGATGGATGGTTCTCACTCTCCCTATCTCACCAACCCAAAGCTGCCCCTCCTGCTTACATCCCAAGCCCTCTGCCACCATCGCCGTGGGAACTGCTGCCACACAAAAAGCAAACAAACATCACCCGGTTCCTTTTAGAACTTTGAAATAGAAATAGCTGGGGAAGGCTGCCCTGAAATTAGTCCTGGGCAAGGTTTATCTGCCTGTGTCATCTTATTATCCTTACCCTGTTGCTAATTCTCTCTCCATTTCCTGCAAGTTTCCATTATATTGCACCATAGTCTGAAATTAAGTCAGGTAGAGATTCCTTTGATTAATAAGCACCATTTTTCATGGGCTTATCAGTGGTGCACACCTTGGCATGGCTTTGGTCGGCAGGATTATTTGGTAAGATTGGCCGCTCTAAGAGGAGACAAGTTTAAGTGGGGAGGTGAAGGGGGTGATTTGAAGAGTTGTCTTGGTAGACGCCTTAGTGAGCTCGGGGAAGAAGCACAGGACTTGGGACTTGGGAGGGAGATTTGAGGAGATAGGTAAAATTGCCTTCTGACATTCTCCTACCATCACACTAAGAAGAGGGGGAAAAATGATGTTTCCATCCTGGGTGGGCCATGTGCTGCAGTTCAGGTCCTGCTGTGTTAGACCTGCCTCATGCCAGCCTGGCACCACTGCATATTGTTCTGATGGGGAGTCATAGTCTGAGTTCCAAAAATCCCACTCACAAGTAGAGCTTTTTGCAGTTTTAACAACCATCATGTGTATTTTTAGTATATAACTGTCATAACCTTTTCAATAAAAAATACATCACCAAACTCAGTTTCGTGAGGTTTTCCCTGAGAGCAGTTCAGCGTTCCCCCGGGAACTATGCAAGCCTGTGTTATTTTAACATTTCCAAAACCCCAAAGCAACAACACTGGAAAAAGACTGTGAGCAATTCTGCAAAAAAGGATTTCCAAGCACCTCTAAAGTTAGAAAATAAATAACCCCGTGCCATTTCTGAGAAAGAGTCCCAAAGAGCAAGTAGGGTGTAAATGCTGCTAAGCCTAACATTTTAGCTCTTTATCCAAAAAAAATAAATGGGTGAGTTCTCCTGTGGAAAACCCTCCCTCCCTCTGCTCCCCTTCCAATGTACCTCGGCTTGACAGCATGAAATTATTCCCCCCCCCAGCTTTATTGAGATATAATTGATATATAACACATTTAAGGTGTACAGTGTGACGACTTGGTACACGTATATATTGTGAAATGATGACCACACTGAGGTTCGCTAACACATCTATCATCTTATGTAACTACTATTTTTTTTTAGGGAGTCTTTAAAATGAATTGTGGGGCTTAAACACACTTATCACCCTATTTTTTTATTTTTAAAATTTATTTCTTTTTTTTGCTGCACTTTGTGGCATGTGGGATCTTAGTTCCCCAAGCAGGGATCAAACCCATGCCCCCTGCAGTGGGAGTACGGAGTCTTAAGCACTGGACCACCAGGGAAGTCCCTATCACCCTATTTTTAGAATATATTCATGTTCAGCTGTCACCGTGCCTCCCCCCTGCTTCCTGTGTCCCCACCTCCACTGCCCGCGGCCTGTGCCCAGGACAGGCCCAGCTGATGCTGGTCATCCTGGTGTAAACAACAGTCTATAATTGGGCCCTTTCTCTTTCCCAGAACCCTCCCTGTTTGGATGATAGCTTTCATGGCTACCCATCTGTGTCTGGGTCATGGGCAGATTTGGGGGAGCAGATTTGAGAGTGGGTGATGTGAGAGGGAAAGGTTTGAGAATCTGCTTTTCCAAATTTCCCGAGGACATGATGACGTGGGTTCCAGCACAGACCAACCTGCAGGTCAGCTTGAGTGTCCTTATTATGACACGACAGGGCTCCCTGAGGAGGAGACCATGGGCCAGCTGTCTCACCTCCCAGCTCCAGAGCTGCCATTCATTTTCCTTGGGGCTCTCACCTTGAACCATTATAACATATGGCCTTCACTCTGCCATCTTGTTTCACCATCTTCCAGCTTTACCCTCGTCATCGTCTTTCTGATTACTCCCTTTAGACATCTTATTCTGCTCGTGCCAGAAGAAATGAGAAATTCTTGTCCCACTGACTTCTCCATTATTTCAGTGGGAAAGGACATGAGCCCAGGCTTTCAAAGGATGCCTTTGCTTTACCCCTGTGTCCGGAGCCACACATAGAGGAGGGTTCTGATTCAGGAAATCCCTGATCCACTTCTGCTTCCATGTGGCCAGAATCTGGTCAGAGAGTTCTGTCTCCTGGCCGTAAGAGAGACAAAACCCCAAATGGTTCTGGTCTTTACTGGTTGACATCCTTCGTATAGTGCACGTAAGAAATCACCAATGCACGTAAGAAATCACCTATACACGTGCAATTCCATTGCTATTACATGTGTCCTCATATTTCCAGGATGATAGGAGAGCTGTGATCAAGGAACACTTACCCCAAAGCATGTCGTTGCCCTATCGAAGTTTCATTGCAATAATTGAGTATGTGAAGTGTTTATATGTCAAAACTTAGATAGGAAACTTCACGTACGGGGATTGCTGATTGAACACCGATGAAGATGCCAAGTTAAATAGACCATTGGAATGAAACAAATAGTTCCCCTGGGACTCAGCCAGAGAGAACAGCCAGCAGCTTTGGTCTTCAGGGCCTTGCCTGGGTCTTAGCGGTTTCTTTTACTAAAGTCAAGATAGGGACATTAGCAAGGCCACTGAATTGGTGACTGTCAACTGGTTTCTGCCCCGCCCCCCGTGATTCTGAAACTTCCCCATGCCCTTCTCCCTTGGGAAGGGGGCAGGTGGGGATGGGGGTTGGGTGGAAGCGACCTCAGCACATGACTGGGAGGGACTTGAGTCCTTTCCCAGGCTGAGCTGCAGGAAATAGACCAAAGTACCCTCCACCTCTCTCAAACTCCCCTGGGTTAGCTACCAACAAACAGCAAAAGAAAATGCTTGTTCATGTCTGTAAAACCAGAGCCCTTTTATTTGAAAACATTTATTTTAAAAGGATAGATTTTTTTTTTTTTAAATAAAAAAAAACAGAGGTTGCCTCACTGACAGCCTTTGGAAAGGATACAGCCTACAAAAATTTTAATTTGGCCTGCATGGTATGTTTGTTTATTATTTTTTAATATGAATTAGTGGTCAGCATTTTAAAAATAGGCAATTCAAATAAAATTTTAGAGCTTTGGTTTCTCTTGAAAAATGAGATGGTTGGCCTTTTCTGGGTCAATCAGGAGTTGACTGCCCCTGGATGGGGATTGCTCCTTTAGCTGGGTCTGTGGACTCTAGTTTGCTGCAGTCTCCACCATTCTCTATCGTTTCTTAGACACAGAAGCTGAGTGTCACTTGCCACCTGTAAGCATGCCTGCACTGCTGTTTGCTTTTTCCTTATACTTGTTATATCACCTGCCTGGATCCCATTGGATTGTGTTTGAGACCCCCAATTTAAAATAACAGGTACTGAATCAGACAGAGAAAGACAAAGCACATTATACCTCTTATATGTGGAATCTAAAAAAATGATACAAATGAACTTATTTACAAAACAGAAATAGACTGACAGACATAGAAACCAAATTTAGGATACCAAAGGGGAAAGGTGGTGAGGGGAGGGATAAATTAGGAGTTTGAGATTAACAGAAACACATTACTATATATGAAATAGATAAACAACAAGGGCCTGCTGTGTAGCACAGGGAGCTATATTCAGTATCCTGATTGAATATAATTGAATATAGTAATCGAATATATATTGAATATAGTAATAACATATAATGGGAAAGAATCTAAAAAAGTATGTATATATATTTATATATGGAAAAGAATTTTTTCAGATTCTTTTCCATATATATGTATACATATACATGTGTAACTGAATCACTTTGCTGTATACCTGAAATAATACATTGTAAATCAACTATACTTCAATTAGAAAAATAGTAAAACATAGGGGCTTCCCTGGTGGCACAGTGGTTGAGAGTCCACCTGCCGAGGCTGGGGACGCGGGTTCGTGCCCCGGTCTGGGAAGATCCCACATGCCGCAGAGCGGCTAGGCCCGTGAGCCATGGCCGCTGAGCCTGAGCATCCGGAGCCTGTGCTCCGCAACGGCAGAGCCCACCACAGTGAGAGGGCTGCGTACCGCAAAAAAAAAAAAAAAAAAAAAAAAGTAAAAAAATAACAGGTACTGAATTAAGCTATGATTAAGCCAATATAACCTGGCTGTTTTCCCTCATCCTCCAAATGGTCTTCTGAGTTGTACCTTTTTCTGTTACTTCAGCTCACGCCTTCCTAACCAGTCTTCAGCTATGCCCAGGACTGGGCGAGGGTAATCTGTTTCCCATGTAACATTTATTTTCATGCCTGCCTTGTGTTGTGAAATTCCATATTCCTAACTTGCTTGGCCTTGTCAAATGTCTGATACACAAGGCACTTTTATTATGGCTGTAACCTATGTCTGCAGCCTCAGCTTGCATTTGTAAAAGCAGTACCTTGTTCTCCAGGGATCAGTCCATTTGTTTCCCCCTTGGTGGGGCTCCAAGCCAGTGAACGTGGGTCTCACTTTGACCAGGGGGCCCACATGGCTGCCAGGAGGCCAGGGGAGTTGGGATCTTACTGTGGCCCAGGCATTCTGGTTTCCAGGGTGGCATGGCTGGCACAGCCTCCGAGGGGCTTGGGAGCAGATGTTTGTCAGCCTGGGCATCTGGAGGAAGGCAGGGGCCTTGTGTGTGAGGACGGACACTGAACGCTTTGTTGCAACTTGACTTGGTTGCAGATGGGCTCTTACTTCGGCTCCTCCTTATGCGCAGTTGACCTGAACGTGGATGGCCTCTCTGACCTGCTCGTGGGGGCCCCCATGTTTTCTGAGATCAGGGACGAAGGGCAGGTCACTGTCTACATCAACAGAGGAAACGTGAGTACAGAGCTGGGCAACATGTGGACAGGGTGTGGGAGAGGGATGTTGGCCCGGGGGAGTAGTGACTGGGCCCCATCACCCAGAGGAGGTAGAAAGACACGCTTCTTACCTTCAAAAAGCTCCGTGTTCCATCAGTGGAAAGTTATACTCAGTGTTATGACTGCAAACATACAGGGGTCCAGAAAAATCTTAATGACTAAAGTTGAGTGATTCCTATGTACCAGGAACCGTTTCTCCTGCTTCCTGTGAATGATTTCAATGACATGTGCATGTGGTATCGGGGGTCCGCATTTTTCAGGTGAAAAAACTGAGGCTCAGAGAGGTTAAGTCACTTGCCCCAAATCACACAGATAAGAAGCAGTGGGGCTGGGATTTGAACGTAGGCAAACTGGCTTCGGAGGTGGCATGCTTCACCTCTCTTATTTTGTCTCCTTGGGACTATATACACACCTGCCCACGGAGGCAGAGAAGCCTTCTCAGAGGACTTGATGGCTGGGAGGAATCTTGAAGAAAAATGGGAGTCAGGTAGACAGGCGGGAGTGGGCTGGGAGCTGGACAAGTGGATTGAGGTGTGAGGCAGTGGGACCATAGTTCAGCGTGTTGGGACTGGGAGGGGTGGGTGGGGGCCACCCCAGTGGCCAAGGGCTATAGTCACGATGTCCCGTATTCTGCAGAACCATGAAAAGGATGTGGCCGAGTCAGAAAGATGTCTCTGCAGCACAGCGGAGGGTGGGTGGGGGCAGGGGCTGAGGGGCAGCAGTGCACCCGTGGGTGCAGGAGACCAATGAGAAAGTAGAATCTTTTCAGGATCTAGAAGAAAGAATATTCAACAAGAGGGAAATGGTTAAATGAATAAATCCTGTGACCACCAGCCTTTAGCTAACATGAGAAAATGCTTATGAGATAATCAGTGAAAAAGCAGGATAAAGACTGCAGGTACAAACAACCTTTAAAAATGTACAAAATACATAGAGAATGTTAATAGATCTCTCTGGGTGGTGGTGCTTGGGTAGATATTTAGCTTTATCTTTATCCAAACAGTGAGAATGTAATTCTTTCATAATCAAAAAAGTCAGTAAAAGTGTACTTTTAAGCGGTGACCAAGGTGTTAGTTATCCTAATCGGGAGCGGGTGGTGGTGTTTAGCTATAACTAGGTGGGCAGATGCCAGAAAGGGCAGTTATTTAAAGAGGAGCCAGGGGAAGTTAGAGCCTTGAGCTTTCTTGGATGTTTGCAAACTCTTTGGGAAGGTGGATCTAAAACCTGGGAGGAAAGATGCTTCCTGGTACCTGTTGCAACAACTCATGGCACCTGCATCTGCACTGACCTTCCAGGAAGGGGGACAAGGAAGGTGAGGGGAGAAGTGAGGTGGTCGTTATGGAGGTGAGAACAGCCGGCATTCAGTAGCTGCTGGCCACCATATATGCTGGAGACTTCTGCGTTTGCATGGGTGTTAACTTGTCAGGCAATAAGGTGACCAGCCCAATAGCCCCAGGGCATGGAATCTTGGAGCAGGATAATCCCCCAGACCTTCTGCGGCAGCTGGCACCCACACATCCCACCCCCAGTCAATGTTTCTTAATGCCGTGTGGTTACCCTAAGTACAAGGGTATTCTTATTTCTGTTGAACTTCATCTGTGTGATTAATGATTGCAGGGCAGTGTGGAGGAGCAGGAATAAATGATGACTTGCCTTTGAATCTTGGTGTTGCCACTTACTAGCCTGTGTGATGTGGACAAATAGCTTGAAATCAGCAGCTCAGTTTCCTCATCTGTAAAGTAGGCAGAGTCATAAGGTCTGTCTTATAGAGTCACTGTGTGATTTAAATGAGGATGTGGATATACAGTGCCTGGTACATACAAGGCACACTGATGGGAAGAAATCAACACATATTTGTGTTGTGGGGCAGAGGTTTCGGTGACTTAAGAACTCATCATATCTTTACTGTTTGCAAGTTGTTTGAATACAGTGGGAAAAAAATTTAGTTGTAACGAAAGCTTTGGGATGGCTTGTGGATGTACAGTGGGTCTGAGTGCCTCTACCCGGGGGCAGGGTTAGACAGTCTTGTGCCTCAAAACATCGTGTGTGTGTGTTTTTAAAAATATTTAATTAATTAATTAATTCATTCATTCATGGCTGCATTGGGTCCTAATTGCAGTGCACGGGATCTTTGTTGTGGCGCACGGGATCTTCTCTGCGCTCAGACTTCTCTAGTTGTGGCGCGTGGTCTCCAGAGAGCGTGGGCTCTGTAGTTTGCAGCAGGCAGGCTCTCTAGTTGAGGCGCCCGGGCTTAGTTGCCCCGTGACATGTGGGATCTTATTTCCCCGACTAGGGATCGAACCCACGTCCCCTGCATTGGAAGGCAGATTCTTAACCACTGGACCACCAGGGAAGTCCCTCGGATGGTGTTTTAACACTCTGATAGTCATGTGTCAATGATTTGGGGGTAAAGTGGGCGTGGCTTTTAGTGACACCATCACCATTGACCCTTCCCTCTGTTGGTTGGTGTTTGCTTAGGAAATCCAAACCACACGTGAAAATGGGCACAGTCGTGTGTCCTGTTATCACTGCTCCCACCCCTTAACCAAGAACTATTGGGTGTTGGGTTTTCTGAACCATGAGTCCCTCTGCCAAGATTACTAATACATGCACCCTACAAAACAGCTTTATAAATTTGTACCAGAAGGCAGAGGAGAGCAGAAATGGAAATATGTACTCCCTCTAAAACAACTTTGGGGATATCAAGGGGAGAGGAGACTGTGGGGACAAGCAGGTAGGTTGATTAATAGGTTGGTGTATAGAGTGTTAGGACAAGGGAGAAATTCAGTCATCAGTGGCCAACAGTGGGTCTCCTTCCCTCTAAAATGCATCTCAGGTGATCGGAGACCTTCATGGCACCCAGGTGGAAGGAGCTCATTTGGCCACCAGCGGGTGGGGGAGGGATGTTTGGGTGCCTGGGATTCTGCCCAGGTGTTTCCTGTCCATGGGTGTGCTGCAGGGCAGGGCGGCATTCCCAGCTCTGTTTTTTCATTCTTTTTTTGGTTATTCTGTTTGTTTTGTTTCCCGTTTTCCCTCCATCCTGTTTCCCAGGGAGCCCTGGAGGAGCAGCTGGCCCTGAGTGGGGATGGCGCCTACAATGCACACTTTGGGGAGAGCATCGCCAGCCTGGGCGACCTCGATGATGACGGGTTCCCAGGTCGGTGAGCTCATACCTGCCCTCTAACTTGCCCCTGTCGTGGGCGCTCCGGGGTCTACCTGCCCATGGCAAGCCCCATCCATGTACACTGGGGAGAGGACGCCTGTTAGAAACCACATTTTCTGTGTAGACACAGGGCTGAGCCCTGAGCCCACTGGAGTTTTGCTTCCATGAAATCCCTTCTCATCAGCTCAGTGCTCTTTACTATGTGTTTGTGGTGCAGCGAACCTTGTGGCTGGTCCATAGGGGCTTCTATGGAAGCCAAGTCTGAACCAGCTTCCTCTCGCTACAAACCTTTCTTGTTTCTGAGCCTCTGATGCTCCACGATGCTCTGAGAGCATGGAGGAAGATCTAGTTGGCAGTTTGTGAGAGTAACGTTGATTTTTTTGGTAAAGGGAATACCATTTTATATAATTCCTTTACCCAAGAATAGAGTTGACTTTCTCAGTCATGCAATAACCATTGTCTATGGAGTTCCCTTCTCAGACAGACATTAGGGTGGGTGGTGGATATTTGCGTTTCTTTTATTGGATAGATCAATGATTTATTCCTATGAGGATGAGAGAGAAATTTTCTGGAACTAACCTCTTCTCAGCTTCTATAATTTCCTTTCTACTTTTTTTTTTTTCCTGCTGCTAAGAGATCATGTGCCTAGTTTAATGCTTGAACAGCAACAACCAAGAAGTTTCTAGACATCGTGGCAGGAATTAGAGAATCCACCATTATGTTAATGGCTTTTCTAACCCAGAGCTGCTTTTCTCCTCCTAGATGTGGCCATTGGTGCACCCAAGGAGGATGACTTTTCAGGAGCGGTGTACATCTATCACGGTGATGCCAGTGGGATGGTCCCTCAGTACTCCATGGTAATTGGTGTGAGGGTGTCATGGTTGCTGTTCATACATTCATTCCAGAGATACATAAAACACACCTCGTTGTTCCTGCCTTCACCTTCCCCCCCACTCCAGTGGAAGACGCAAACCATTGAGACTGCTTTTTAAATCAAAACATATTTATAGACTCCCGAGTTTGCTCATATCCAGGGAGGCATTCTGCCTACAGAAGAGAATATCCAAATTCTTAGCCAGAGTTAGAATGATTTATGTAAGAAGAGGTGGATTGCTTTTTCTGGTTACTGCTTTGTCAACCATCTGTGCTAAGCCAAAGGAATATCTTGTAAAATATAATCTAGAAAGACAGTGGTCCATGGAGGAGGGACATAAAAGTTTTCACAGGGCTGTTGTCACAGTTGGCATTAAAACAGGGAGCTGGTCAAAGCCCTGGCCTCGTGCCCCAGACTTGGGAACGTGGAAGTGGTGAGTTCTGTTTTTTGCTATATCAGCTTGGAGTTCAGTCTTGCTGATGGTGTCAAGCCCAGCCCCTGGGAAAAAAGGAAGTCACTCTCTGGACAGAAGCATGGTCAGGATGTTTGTGGATGTCTGCATGTAGAGTGGCACAGGCCTGGGTCTTTCTCCCAGTGGGTCAGCAGCAGAAAGGGACTGAGCACATGTCGAGAAATTTCCAATGAGCACCTGCTGATTTACTGAACATTTACTACGTGCTTACTGCCTCCTATTCATGCTGACATTTCTCGTCACAAAGAAGCTTGCCTTGTATCTTGATTATCGTGAAGGAGACAAAACTTTGAACTGAGTCCTGTTCTTATAAAATGTTCTATAACATGAAATAGGAAAGTATCGAAAGCTGTCCACGTACTAAAGTCTCTAGGTAAGAAAAGGCTTTGCAAGTTGATTTTAAGAGGCAATGCATATGTGTAAGTTCAAGGTGTACGTTCCTAATTGTTCTCCCTGCAGCAGATGTGAGTTAGCTAATGAAGGGTTGAGGGCTGGCTGGTTTGCTGCCACTTGAGCCCAGATTCCCTCTGCTGGGCCTCCTGCTCAGCCCCGTGACTCTTGCAAGAGGCAGATGCCAGGGGAGGTGCTGGCGAGAGCAGGGATGCTTCCTGAGCACCTGCTCTGCCCTCTTGCCTTCAGTCCTCAGAATAGCCCTGTGAGATGGGCACCTTGATTATCCACCTTCTGTTTACAAGGTGACTCCAGGCCAGGGAGGTTAATTAACATGCCCATGGTCACCAGCTAGGAAATGGCAATCTGACCATGAACCTTTGCCAGTCTGACTCCCAAACCTCTTGCTGCAACCACCGCCCTCAACTCCACATGGGGAAAAAGGAACTCTCAGGGAAGCTCAGTTGGAAAACTCAGAACTATGGAAGCTGATTTGTCTGTGAGGCATATATACTCTGAGGGGCATTTATCTACATGGACCATCCTCTGTGCATTAGAAATGAGTATTGGTGGGAATAAACTCCTAGAGTATTTAGCTGAGGTGGCAGGAGGAAGAGGGCTCTGGGCACAGTTTGGGGGCCACATCCGTGTCCCAGGGGCTGCTCTACCTTGGGTCAGGGACGCTGTTCCCACTGTCACAAGCCGAAAGTCATCCAGGGAGCAGCCATCCTTGTGCCGCCATCAAGGTCACTCTCCACGCTTCCTCCTGGAAGCTTGTTCCCGGACCTGGGAAGCTAATCACACAGAGAGGCAGCCTGTGAGAGACCCCCAGCTTCCCCTCCTCCAGCGGCCCTCTCGTGTTTGTTGTGTTGCTGGGCGGACTCCCTGCAGAGAACTGAGGTATAAATTTTGTGGTCAGCGCGGATTGTCTTTAGTAGGAAGCAGGGAGCAGCAGCTGGACCCGTCCTGCCTTTGTCAGCACGCAGCCTGGCTCATTAGCTCTAACAAAGAGAAGTGGTTTGGGGCTCTTTAAAAAAAAAAAAAAAGAAAAAAAGAAACAACCATGATTACACGTTTCCAGACTCCTAATATGTATGTGATAAGGTTTGTGATTTTAAAGGAAGAAAAATCCTTTAACGCCAGGTTCTCTCCAGGGCCCAGGTCTGGACAGAGTGGGCATTGTGTGGGTGAACTACAGGAGGAAGTCAGAAACAAGTCTGGGCAAGGGAATCGCTTTTCTTTGGCCCAGATTGGTGTTATTTCTGCTGGATGCATTGTGAGATCAGGGTCTAAAGTTCTTCCATAGAACTCTGTAACTCATTCCTCTTTCTTGAGTTTACCATGAAAAGTGTTGATTTTAAGATCCTCGTGTGCCTTTCTCAATTTGAGAGCCCTCCAGGCATGTCACGGCGGCCCCTGTGATCTTTCTCCTGCCATCAGGACACCGCATGTAAACCTGGTGGAGTGGAGGTTTCCCAAGGCTCCTGGTTTTCATTTAGAGTTATTAGCATCGAGCAGACTTATCTTCCTGGCTTTATGGCCTAATGGCCTGCAGATGTCTGTGGGATAACTTAAGCCTGCATCGCCACCTCGAAAAGGACCACCCCTTCACTCTTCCCTGCTTGTCTCAGCCACAGCATACCTTAGAAATGCAAACCCAGGGCAAGCTGCTGCTCGCGTCATTGGACCTCAGAGCTGAGATGGTCTGCTTCAAGATGTGACTTTTAAGACACGTGCAGATGCATATCCGTGTTTCCTTAGAGCCATCGGGGATGTGGGGCTCTGGCTGTTATCAAGAAACACTTCTTCAGTGTTTCCCTACAGTGTTCTGATTTGTGCTTTGATGCTTGCACATTTCCTGTTGGAGGGTTTCACTGAGGTGGCAGGCAGAGGGTTATTTGCAGTTATTGGCCGCTGCAGGGTGGGGGAGTCCCTGCTGTCTCCATCTGTAAACCCTGTAGGAACACCTCCTCCCCATACTTGTGACTTCTTTGCAGGATGACTCAGTGAGGAAAAGGATAAGGCAAGAAAGTCTCAAGTGAGCCACGACTATGTGCAAACCTGGTTCTGACATGGAGGTTGCTGTGTGGCATGAAAACAAAGCATTTCGCTTACCATCTACATCGAGGGCCTTGGGAGGGCAGCCTCCCCAGGGAGACTGATTAGAGAAAGGGAAGAAAGAACAGGTCAGATCCCAGAACATGGCACTTTTCTGATTCAGGAAGTTTGATATCTTTGTGAGGAACTGTGCCACACAAGCATGGATGTGTGACAAAGGCTGGTTGTACAATGAATATTCTTGGACCAACACAGCATGTGTTGTTTTAGCATCTGTTGAACTTAATGATGGAGGAGAGGTAAGTACAGGTGCTCGTGTGCCCTGTGGCAGAGGAGCTGTCTGCTGAATGGTCGGTTGAAGGCTGCCTTTTAGGAAGAAAGGTGGCTTCAGCTAAGTTTTTGGATTTCCTACAGTTTGTAGAAGGTTCAGGACCATGGAGTTCTAGATGTACTAGGTAGAGCTGTTTCATCCTGTCTGTGATGCTCAGGAGCCTGTAGATCTTTTGGTTGGCTTGATGGAGAGCTGTCGTGCTAATTTCTGTCTACCTAGGGAACAGATGACGTGTGCCTCTTAGGAGTGTTCCATGTTTAGTACATGTTTGGGTAGAGAGATATAAGGACAATATGTTCTTAGAATTTCAGCCAGCTATACCTGTATAAACACAAAAGAGAACCTCCCTTAGAAATGAAAGTTAACCTTGATCCATTTGGAACTTCAACACATCAGAACACTAACACACTCATCTAGGTGGCTTTTTCATTAGCACTGAGCTTAGAAAAAATTTTCAATGGTGACATTTGACTAAGGCAAGTAATAATAAAGGAGTGCGTGGTCTTCAACTGCCTGCTAAAGCCCCCCCCCCCGCCCCGATAAAATTCGGACTATGATTTTTTTCTTTGAACAACTTCAAGACCAGGTGTCCTAGGGAAGCTGCCCTAAAACAGTCACTGATTCTTATTTGTGACCATGCTCCTTCTGGTGACTCAATCTCTCTATTATCTGTTTCAGAAACTTTCTGGGCGGAAGATAAGTCCGGTCCTGCGGATGTTTGGTCAGTCCATATCAGGAGGCATTGATATGGATGGAAATGGCTATCCCGGTAAGCTATTTTTCTTTAAAAGCATATGAGATAAGCAAAGATAACCAGCCTGGTAAGCGTGATCACAGATGTGACCTGGATTTAGGATTAGGAAAATTCATACAGTAGAATAGGGTATTTTGCTTGGTGTTTGACTTTTAAGATGAAAGTAGTCTTAAAGTTTATTTCTCAGTTTTAAAATGTTCTACTCCAAAGGGTTTAAGCACCAGGAAGGTGGATTTTTGCAGTGATTTCTGTGGCAAGTCTTTCTGCTAAAGACCAAAAGCACTCCCCACATTTAAAATGATAACTAGTGAAGCCTCATGTTTGCCTTGATATTTGAGCATATTTGGAGGTGTCTTCCTCTCGAGAATGAAGAAGTCACTGAGCAAACCCCCACCCCCACTGTGAGATGAGTATTGAGAGAAACACTTGGAGCAGGAAGAAAACCATGTCATATGTCATCTCCCTGACGGACAAAACAGACCTTCACCATTCAAGGCTGGCTGGCTTGTCTTCAGGGTTAATTAATGCCTTGTGGTGACTGAGACTGATTGAAGAAAAATGTACGATTTCAAACCCCAATCCCAAGTGATATCCGGTGTAGGTAAAATAGGGCAATGGAGTAATGGTTCCTTTGCTGCCTGAAGGGGATGGAGTAGGTGAGGTGAGGAAACAAAGAGAAGAATTTGGAAAAACCCCAAATCATCATGGAATTCAGAAGAAATGTCCCTGAAACTCTAGGTCATCTTACTATCTTGAAAAAGTGTTTCTTTGCATTTAAAATGCCTCAGAAGGATCTGTGAAAATGAATGCAATCTTGTACGAGTCTTTTTAGGTTTGAGAAAGCAGTTCTTGTTCTGGGCAATTTGTAGCCATCCCTAAATAATACCTACCATTGGTTTAGCACTCTAATATATGCAGAATGCTTCCCCATGCAATGTACATCATATAGTTACCCCATAGGTAGCTAAAGATGGGGGTGTCTCCCCAGTTTACAGACAAGGATACTGAGCCTCGGAGAACTAAGGGCACCAGAGACCACATCATTGTGGACGGGGACCCAGGCTGCTTCTCTGTAGTTGCACGGTGAGCAGGTATGGTCACACTTCACGACGGATGTGGATTTCTTATCTTGCATTTTCCCTAAAAGAAATGGCAAGTGCGTCAGGTTCTTTTATTTTCAAATATCCAGGCAATTTAAAAAGGCTATTAGAAAATAGCAAAATTAACAAGCATACCCAAGTGCAGAAATTTTAGCAGCCCTGCAATCCACAGATATGCTCTTTGTGTTTCCTTAATGAGGACGTCGTATAGATGTAGGGATTCAGATGCTTGGTTCTGTGAAGTAGTCATGGGAACCACAGGGCTGAGAGGTTTATATTTGAGGGGAGGAAAGGCAGAGAGCTGTTGGATAAATGCATACTTCCTAAATTAAATTTTTTAGGAATAAACATTACCAGCTAACACTTGTCTTGATTTATAGTTTGCCAAGTATTTTCATGAGTTTTCTGATTTTAATATCTGATTTAACATATTTAATAAATATATTGAACAAGTGTTTAATAAATATATTCTGATTTAAATATTATGAAATATTGTCAACATTTTTTTTTTTTTTTTTTTTTTTTTTTGCGGTACGCGGGCCTCTCACTGTTGTGGCCTCTCCCATTGCGGAGCACAGGCTCCGGACGCGCAGGCTCAGCGGCCATGGCTCACGGGCCCAGCCGCTCCGCGGCATATGGGATCCTCCCAGACTGGGGCACGAACCCGTATCCCCTGCATCGGCAGGCGGACTCTCAACCACTGCGCCACCAGGGAGGCCCTATTGTCAACATTTGAAGAAGACAGTGGGGATAATTATCTCCATTGTGCAGACAAGGACACAGAGAGACTCCGGGGTCACATAGAGTGAGGGGTGGAACGGAGATGATTCACATGTTCTACAGAACTTAGAGCTTTTCCCAAGAGTCATTTAATTCCAAGTGTCCCCCTCTCTGATTCCCTGATGTCCAAAAGAAATATAATGTGAGCCACTTACATAATTTAAAATATTCTAGTAACCACTAAAAAGATAAAAAGAAACAGGTGAAATTAATTTTCATAATGTTAATTTAGCCCAATGTATCTAACACATTATCATCTCAACATACAATCAGTATAAAAATTATTAATGAGATCGTTAATGTTTTTTGGTACCAGGTCTTTAAAACTGTTTCCTGTCTTACACATACAGCACATCTCAGTGCAGACCAGCACGTTCTGGGGTCTCAGCAGCAACATCTGGTGATTGACTGCCATACGGGGCAGTGTGGCTCTAACTCCTACAAAGTCATTTCAGAGCCCAGGGGGGCCCCCTGACCTTGAGGCTGGCCTCCATTGCCGTGGAGCCCCTTGACAGCGGGTGGGTGAAATGGGCTTCAGCAAGTTTCTGAATCTGTAAACTTGTGGTTTTCAGATGTAACTATTGGAGCTTTCATGTCGGACAGTGTGGTTCTCCTAAGGTGAGATGCTTCTCTCTTTCCTCTTGGCTCTTCGTGGGTGAGGGATGGAATTTGGTGGGGGAGCGGGGCCCAGGGGAGTTACTCATCATTAGTCAGCAGTCACTCTGCCCTGTTCCTTGCAGGCAGAGGTGCTTGGTAAGTGCGAATGCTGCCTTTGTTTTTTCATTCTTGTTATCCTGTATCCCAGGGCCAGCTGGTGGGCCTTGAGTGGTTTACGTGTGTGAGAGGATAGCGTCCCCTTGGTTGCTAGAAGCTCCTCTAGGAGCTTCTAGGAAGAGTTGGGGTTTTTGCCTTTTGCCGTGAACAGTCTCTTCCATAGATGTGCTCTACACATGGTATCATTTTCTGTGGGTGCCATGACACTGCTCTATCCCATCTCTTCATCCCTGCACCCTTCATCCCGGCTCTCCCACCTTGTAGTCCCCAGCCCCCCAGGGCCTGGGAGCCTCCTGCCCCCTCATTCTTTGGTGGCAACAGAGGGTGAGGGACATGAGCTCAGGCCCAGTCCTCGCTGTGAAGCCCATGCAGCCTGGATCTCTCCTGCAAAGGCCAGCGGGCTGCCGGCCCACCCATGAACCCTCTCCAAGTATTTCTGTCTCTGTGACTCAGAGAAGGCAACATTACACTTTGGAGCGGGAGCCAACTCTTAGGTTTTGTTAACAACCTGATTTCAGAACTTTCTAAAATAGGCTAGTAGGATCTTAGAGCTGGAAGGGATCCCAGAGGCCATGGATTTCCACACCCTAGATTCCTCTCATTCAGCAGGGCCTTCCTCTGAGTCTCTACCACAGGACCACACAGCCTCCTCTAGAAGGACGTAGTGCCTAGGGTGGGGATTAGTAACTTCTGAGGGGACCAGTTCACCCACAGGTAATGAAAAATGTTAAATTGTTCAAGCTAGTTACTTTGCACACTTAACTGACAAATGCTAATTTCAAGGTTTGTCATATTGGCAGCAGTCAGAATTGTCTTTAAGAAAATCCATGTGTAACTTACTTTTTCAAGATGATGATCATAAAATTCCTGAGTCAGAAATGACTCTGCTACTCCAGGGATTATAATACTTCTAATATCAACCACTACTCATTTATTGAGCACCACAGTGGGCAGAGAATTGTGGGGAAACATAATATTTCAGGCATTGTCCATTCTACACCAAGGGGATTAGTTAAAGCGAGCCATAAATATATCATAAAACCTCAGCTATATAATGAAATATGTGATAGGTGCTATATGAACAGTATAGATAATAAATATTCTAAGGATTTAGAAAAGGTGATGAACAACACCCTAGGGATGCTCTAGACAGAGACTTGGATCATATTTTCTCATCAAGACACATAGCCTCAAGGGCCTTTGGCTTTCACGTTCTTTCTTTCCTAAGAGTTGGCTTAACATGGCCAATCATGTTGGAAATGAAATGAATAAATTTAATATGACATCCCCCCCGACAAATGTTAAATTGTTAAAGAGGCAGAATAGCCTTAAGGTTAAGGGTGTAAACTCTGGGGCCAGGTGGTCTGGGTTCAAACCCTAACTCTGCCCTTACAAGGTGAGTTTCCTGGGCAAGTCTGGTAACCTCTGCTTCAGGATTGTCATCTGTTAAAAAGGCAATAATAGTACTTACCTCACTGGGTATCATAAGTTCTTATGAGAGCTCAGTGAGCTAGAACAGTGCCTGGTTTAAGTGCTCAATAAATGTTAGCAATTCTGACATCAGTTGGGTTTAATTTGCCTGCCTCCAAGTCTGCTTCTTGGTCCCCTATCTTCCATATAACAGCCCTTCAGTATTTGAAGGTGGCGGCTGTGTCCCTCGGGTGGTGACTTCAGTAAGATGGGCCCTTTAATTACTCCCCACGGGACTGGGTTTCTACTTTATCACCGTTCTTCTGGGTTGGTAGTTTTTCAGGTGGAACAGCTTTCATAGCTCCAGATGGTTGCGGTTGGACTTGTGAAGCCAGGACTCTGGCTGGTGGCCTCACAAAGTCATTTTCCCTCTCCTCACTCTTCTGAGCAGCGTTCCCTGGCTTCTCAGGATTCCCCTTGAATAAAACGTGTTCCCTCACTTCTCTTAGTGGAAACCAGGCCCTCTCCAGACTGGGAGCTTCTGGCACAAAAGGCACATCTCATAGGTTCTGCTTTTTCATCATTCTTGTATTTTATAAGCTTGTAGCTGTGAGCTCTAACCCAGAGGGGCTTGTCTCCTTCTGTCCTCTGATGTGAGGGACAGCCCTCCCCAGGGGTTTGCTCACACATGGGTGTAAACATAAAGCGAGGCAGTGGCATGTGGATGGGAGACCACAGACCCCAGCCTGGGATGGAGGGTTGAATCGGATGAGGTGAACTCTAACGGGGCCAGATGTAGAGTCCATGGAAGAGAACGCCTGGAAGCACTCCCAGGGAGGGGAGGCTTTAGGAGCAGGGCCAAGAGTACCGGCTTGGACGGGGAGGTCCACGGAAGGCTGTGATAGCCACTGCAGGGGTGCGTAGGGGTGCCGAGCTCACCGTATCCCATTCCCTCATTCATTCTGCTCTGTGCATTGACCTGTTAAGACATGAAGTAGCTCCCTGGAGTAATGGATGGCTTTGGGGATATCCCAGTTAGTGGTCTAACACTTTCACCAGGGTGCGGGCTCATTATGTTCCCCCCCACCGTCTCTGCCCTGCAAGCAACACGACCCCACAGAAGGCCAGGGTCACTGGAGCAACACCACGTCAGAAAGTATTCTGACTGGTTTTATTATTTACCTGGAAGTTAAATATCAGGATCAAATCAAATATCAGAATTTGAACTATCCGAGAAGCATCAGAAAGAAGTATTCCATGGAAAAAGAAGATGTGGTAATATATATATATACAATGGAATATTACTCAGCTATAAGAAAGAATGAAATAATGCCGTTTGCAGCAACATGGATAAACCTAGAGATGATCATACTAAGTGAAGTAAGCCAGGCAGAGAAAGACAAATACCATATCTCACTTATAGGTGGAATCTAAAAAAAATGATACAAGTGAACTTGTTTACAAAACAGAAATAGAATCACAGACATAGAAAACAAATTTCTGGTTACCAAAGGGGAAAGGTGGGGGGAGGGATAAATTAGGAGTTTGGGACTAACATATACACACTACTATACATAAAATAGATAAACAACAAGGTCCTACTGTATAGCACAGGGAACTATACTCAATATCGTATAATAAGCTATAAGGGAAAAGAATCTGAAAAAGAATAGATATATGTATATGTGTAACTGAATCCCTTTGCTGTACACCTGAAACTCGCACAACATTGTAAATCAACTATATTTCAATTAAAAAAGAAGTATTCCAGCCACCAGCTTCTTTAAAGTCTCAAGCACATTTGCGGTGCTGTCTTTGGGTGCCCCTTTGCTTTCATCTCAGACTGTGAAACGCAGTCTCCCTCCCCTCAGGGGTGTGGGTTGGCCAAGCTCTGCCCTCAGGAAGTTTGCTCTCTGGGATTAGCTCGAGAGGGCAGGCCTGGTGTTAGGGTGATAGGCGCCTGGTGTTAATGCCATTGAAGATCAAAGGAAGTGATCAGAGAGGCTTATGAAAGATTTCTGGGCTTTTCCTGGTCCAAAAACAATACTTGGAGTTGAAACAAAAAGGCTTGAGGGAACTGATCTGATGGATGTTAGAGATGTGCTTGTGAAGGTCCTGGTCTGTCATTTCAAAGGACTGTTTTTTTGGGGTTTTTTTTTTAACAATGGCTCATGGAGGTCCTTTTGTCTGTACCACTCACTTCTGCTTCCTGCTCACCTCGCCTTCCTCTGCCAGGCTCTGCCAGGAGAAGAGGCGTCCTCCCCACGAGGGGGCCCTGGGGTGATAGAAGGGCCTGGGCTGCTTCTGTGCAGTGACTGGCAGGACACATGGGCAGCTGGGGCTCTCACAGGGTGGATGCCCTGTTTTGTGAAACTTTGGCTCCTTCTGTGGTTTTCAATCCCTTGGCCTGGAGAGGAGGTTTCACCCATTTAACAAGGTTTTTTGTTTGTTTGTTTGTTTTAATTTTTATTGGACTATAGTTGATGTTGTGTTAGTTTCAGGTGTACAGCAAAGTGAATCAGTTTTACATATACATATATCCACTCTTTTTAAGATTCTTTTCCCATATAGGCCATTACAGAGTATTGAGTAGAGTTCCCTGTGCTATACAGTAGGTCCTTATTAGTTATCTATTTTATATATAGTAGTGTGTATATGTCAGTCCCAATCTCCCAATTTATCCCTCCCATCCTTTCCCCCCTGGTAATCGTATGTTTGTTTTCTACATCTGTGATTCTATTTCTGTTTTGTAAGTAAGTTCATATAACAAGCATTTTTGAACACTTACTCTCCTGGGAATATCAGGATGAACTCACCAGGATTCCCACCCCCCTCGGAGGGCCTACAGGGTGGGTGGGGCGGGTTTGGAAATGGACAGTGACCTTAGTTAGTAGGTGAGGTGAGGTGTGATCACAGTGCCGGGAACACAGAGAAAGAAGACATCCAAGTGCCAGGGGTGCTAAGGAACACTCGAGCATTTTCTAAGAATGAATCCAGGAGGAAGTTGGAAAACCGGATATTGGATTTCTTCCAGGCAGCGCTGTTGTCTGACTGCCGTTAGACCTACAGCTGTATCTGCTCTGGGATCCTGCAATTCCTTTCTACCTGTCACAGCTGTTCCTCTCTTGACCCACGTCTCAAGGCAGTGCTGGCAATAGTGAAATCCTCTAACCCCATCTGGGCCATGCAGCTCCTCGCTTCCTTTTTTCTCTGAGGTTTTCCTTAACGCTTTCTTTTCTCAGAGTTGGTGTTGGTCCTGGTTCCCATCTGTCTTGTCCCCCTGGATGCTCTTTGTGGGATCACTGAACACAAGTGAGGTCATTGTTCTCAAGCTGCTAATGCCCCGTAATCTTGTTATGTCACCCCAGTGGCGTGAAGGCCGGGGCTCCTTGGAGGTAAAAGGGTCTTTTTGTGAGGCCTGGAGGGGAGAAGGTTAAGCCATAGCTTAGGTGAACCGTCCCTCAGCAGATGTTTGCAACAAGAGAAGAATGGTGTGATTCACTCTCTGCTTCTGTTGGGGAGCCCCCGGGGAGTCCCCAGAAGGCCAGCAATGATGGATGGAGTCCATCCATCAGGCCCTGGGGGGTGATCCCTGTCGGTGAGAGGAGTGTGGTTGTTTATTGGGTTTCACTTGGTCCCACGACCAGGCAGGTTGATTTCTTCAGCTCTAAAGTGCTTTGGTGTTACCAGCTGGGACTCCATTCATTGAGGTCTTTTAGAAAAATACTTAATGAATTGATGGGAGTAAATGAAGAGAGTAGGTTTGACCCACTGGATGGGACTTTGCAGTTCATGCTTGTAATGGCAGTAAATGCTTTGGGGAATTCCTGCTTGTGTATCTATTTCTTGAGTCACAGCATCCCCTATAGGGACGCCTCTTAAATCTATTCCTATCTTCCTAATATAATGGAAATCAGAACTTTACTGGTGAAATTTTAAATAATCTCTCAACATCTGGTGGTTCATTTACGGCTTCAAGCAGATAGATGTGTTTTGTTAACAACTAACTTGCCTTCATTATTGGGAAGATAACCATTCATTTATTGGGAAATAAGCTGAGAAACCGGAGAAAAGGATTTGCAGAGCACCCTGGCCGTTCTCTCTTGGGCTATTTCACACTTTAGTTAGAGGCTGGGCTGAAGCCCTGGGATTTGTCCTGTTGGTTTAGTTCTCATTTGGTTCTGAGTGCTGCTCTTCACCGTAACTAAGTCGCCTTCCTCTTGACCTGTAGGGCGAGACCCGTCATCACGGTGGATGTCTCCATCTTCCTCCCCACCTCCATCAACATCACGGCACCCCAGTGTCACGATGGCCAGCAGCCTGTGAACTGCCTGAATGTCACCGCCTGCTTTAGCTTCCACGGCAAGCACGTTCCGGGAGAAATAGGTAAAGAGCCACCGAGTTAGGGCTCAGCATAACCATCTTAGCTGGAGTGGGCATGTGGGGTCGTGGGCAGCCAGGGAATGTTTCTGGGGTTCCCTCCTGCTGGGCATCACAGCTGGTTTTGTAGGCAGCAGGCCCATAGGCTAGATGCCCTTTCCCCTGAGGTTCCCCCTCTTCTTTTCTTACCATTGTTTTTCCAATTCATTGCAACCTCTAGCTCTCAGACAAATAATATTTGACTCTAAGCATCCTTTCTCCAAATGTCCATGGACCAGACTGAAACCTCACTGGGCCATGGGTGGGATAGGTGGTGGGGCTTGTGGAAATGCAGTGAATAGCCTGGCCCTTCTGGAACATTCCATGCAGTTAGAAAAAAGAAGTGGTGGGACTTTGGAGGCTCTCCCTTGAGCTTGCAACACCAGTCAGATGTCAGGGGCTTGTGTTCTTTACTGTGGAATCAGAGACCGAGGATGGGTGGTGGGATAGGATTGCTGAGTCTTCCAAAGGCTCGGGCTTCCAAAAGGTGGGGAAGCTGCTTTGTTAGCTTCAGATGTTGGAGAAGGGGCAGGCGAACCCTGGCCAGTGCCAGCTGTCCCTGCCGTTTCTCTGACTGGGAGAGGGCGACTTGCTGGCCCAGCTCCAGAGACTGGGCCATGCCCTGGAACAAGATAGGATCAGTGTGGATTAGAATTCAAAGTGTGTGATCACCTGAAGGAAATGAATCTGGAGCAACTGTGCAGTTTAAGAGGTCTTTGGTTTTAACTTGAAAGACATTGAATAATAGAAAGTAGAGTTCCAGGAAAATGGAAAAAACAAAACAAAACAATAAACGCCACCACCATTAGGGACCTGGACTCATTGAATTTCTTAGACAGTTTTTGTGTCATGAGTGTCTCCCCTCCCTACTCACTGTGTAGCCGTTGGACCAGCAGTATCAGCATCTCCTGAGAGCTTGTTAGAAATGCAGAATCGGAGCCCCTGATCTGAACCTCTGAACCAGAAACTGCATTTAGCAAGATCCCCACAAGATGCTGGTACACATTTAAGTTTGAGAAGCTCTGCTCTGGAGGGCATGTGTGTGGGCGCCTGGACACGCAGAGCTCACGTGCACACACTATTCCATTTCTCCGCTGCACCTTGAATGCTCTACCTTATTTAACAATATGCTAATCCTTCTAGGCTGTTTCATTGGCATTTCTCTTGATCTTCAGATGGATTGAATAAGCTCGACAATGAAACCTTGTGTTTTTTATATGGATTTTTGAAAAAGAACTTAGAAATTTCAAAACTGAATATAAATTTACTGTGAACTTGGGACTTGGTTAGTGAGAGAGGACTAACAAACTTTTTTGTGTGCAACCCAGTGAGAAAAAGATACTTGGTCCGGATCATACAGGTCTCGGTGAAGCCAAGAGTTGAATTCTGGTCTGATGATACTATTGCTTTCCAAACTATTGCTTTCCAAAAATGATTTCCCACCACCTCCCTAATTGTTTAAGGCACCACAGTCCCTAGGAAAAAAATGTTCTGATGGTCTTGGGACTCATATATCTTCTGCTTAGTTAGATGGTGTGTCCTTTATCAATACTAACTTGTGGTGTAGTTGAACTCCATTAAAAAACATTTTAAAAGAATTGTTGAGTTGACGATTACTTCTGTTGTGTTTAAAAATAAGCAGAATTACTCTACAACTCTAAGAAAAGCAAGCAACTAATAGTTCATGTGTGTGTTCATTTGACAAATATTTACCGTTCGCCTGCACGGGCCAGCCGTGTCCTCACAGAGTTTTTAATGGGAATTGAAGGGGTTTCTGTTTTGATCCTGAAGCTGCATACACAGTTTTCAGACTCATTAACTACATCACTGTGGTGGTGGAAATGGAGGTAAGTTGGTAGAGCAGGAATAGAGGAGAAGAAACCAAGATGCAAGTTTTGAGCAAGGGTGATTTCAGAGCATATGAGATCAGTGGGAGAGCAAACTCTGATTTGTAGGTTCAGGGGCTGAGCCAGGAGGAGATGTGGGTTTCTCCTCATGCTGCCCTCCACAAGTGGATCCTTCTGGAACCCCAGTCATTGACCCCAGTCACCGGGGCCCCTTTCATTGACCCCAGTCATTGGGGCTCCTTTCATTGACCTCCAGGCAGAATTATAATTAAGGTCCAGGCTAGCAATAGCCCTTCAGTTCTGGGGTATGATGGAAGAGACAGGCTGTCGGATGACATCCAATATTGCCTTCATGGGCAGCAACCTGGCTAATGTCCACCTTAGGGTGTGGGACGTTGAGCAGGAGCACCTGCCCCAGTGCAGGTTACTTCCTTACCCTCCATCTGCCACATAGGTTCACTGATGAAATTAGACATCCCTTGACAGTCTAAGGGGATGTTTGCCCACATATATTTAAGATTCAGGTGTGAAGAGGATGATAACTGGAGACTTTGGGTATTTGTAGGGCAAAGCAGGAAATTTTCTATCCCCAGCATTTTCTGTCTCTTCCCCTGCCATTCAGGGAAATGAGCTATATCTCAGTCTTCGCAGTAAAGGGAGAAATGTAGAAATCTGCCTTAAAATAAGCTGGCAGGGGGATACAGAGAGTTTGAGGAGGGAATGATGGGAAGTCGTGATGGTGTGATGAGGAATCAGGTGGAGGCAAAGTAGCCAGGTGGATCCAGATGTGGGTGGAGTGCAGCATAGAAGTAGCCCCGTGGTTCTGTACCACCGGGAAGATCAGGTCCCCCGTTTCCATATCCAGGAAGGATGGGAGCATCTTCAGCACACAGACATCCTCCTCTCTCCTCCAGGCCCAGCAGCCAGTGCTGGCCAGCTCAGTGTCATCGCTCAGGCCTCTGCGTTGGGAGCCCAGGGCTGGAACTCCAGTTCCTTGCTCTCACTGCTGGCAGCTGCACAAGAGCATGTTAGTGGTGGTTTTGGCATGGCGTGTTTGGCAAGTGGGCATCTTCCAGGCACCTCTCAGTGTCTGCATATCCAGAGCTGAGTCTGTCAGCAGAACGGCTGCATTTGGGCAAGACAGCCTGGGCAGTGCAGTAAAGAGGCACCGGTTGTGTGCTAGGTACTTCTGAACAGTTGTCAGAAGTGGCATATATCTGCTGGCATCTTCAGCTGCGGGACCACCCTGGGGATGTCTCGGGGAGCCATAAGCGGTTGACGTTACAGTCATCTCTTTGGTTTTTTCTCTCCCTTGGGACCTGATGGGGCTGAAGCATACACACAGAGAAGGGACTCCTTTTGCCTCTTCATTTTCTGCGTTGGTAATGGAAAAACCAAAGCTCCCACTTGGTCACAGGACATTCAGGGCCAGCTGATGACCCAAGCCACTAGAGGGGCTGCTGTGGCTTCTGGCAATGCTGTGGGAACTGCAGAGGTTCTTTACGGGGGTGACTCTGCCTTGGCGCCAGTGACAGCTTGGCAGGGTCCATTCAGGAAGATGGAAACCACACCAGTTATTTTAACAGAGGGCGTTTAACGTTTGGAATCAGTTAAGCAGGTCATGGAGGACCCGGAAGTAACTGCAGGAAGCAGCCACCACTTCTGGGTCTGCACCAGGGATCTCAAAGGTGGTTCCCAGACCGGCCGCCACAGCAGTACATGGAATCTTGTTAGACATGTGAATTCTGCCTGATTCGGAAACTCTGAGGGTGGGGCCCAGCAAAACGTGTTTTAAAGGAATTTTTTTTATATATATAAATTTATTTATTTATTTATTTACTGGCTGAGTTTGGTCTTTGTTGCTGCGTGTGGGCTTTCTCTAGTTGTGGTGAGCGGGGGCTGCTCTTTGTTGCGGTGCGCGGGCTTCTCATTGCAGTGGCTTCTCTTGTTGTGGAGCACAGTCTCTAGGCGTGCAGGCTTCAGCAGTTGTGGCTCACGGGCTTTAGAGCGCAGGCTCAGTAGTTGTGGCTCACGGGCTTTGTTGCTCTGTGGCGTGTGGGATCTTCCCGGACCAGGGCTCTAACCCATGTCCCCTGCATTAGCAGGCGGATTCTTAACCACTGCACCACCAGGGAAGCCCGAGCAGCAGCTTCTTAAATCTGTCACAGGGAGTCGCTGAAACTCCTGTTGGCTCATGCAATCAACAGATAGTTATTAGGTTCTGAAAGGTACCAGACTCTGTGCCCAGCGTTGGGCACAGAGCATGGAACAGGCCAGGCAAGGTCCTTGCCCCCATGGAGTGTGTGTGGCCAGCCCTGTGCTCCGTCCTGGGGTGCAGACACTGTGCCCAACTCAGCCCCCAGAACACATTTATAACGGATTTCATCAAGCCATTTAAAACAAGAGTTTGGCTCATCTCAAGTCTTATTAATCTTCATTCTTGGCCTGGGGAGCAGCGTGTGGCTCCTGGGAGCCTCCTGGCTGTCATAAGCAAGGCAGGTGAAGGCCATGCCTGAGAGGCCTCTGCCCCTTACCCGTGGGCTGGGCCTGTACCTACTTGCCGGCCAGGCTGAAACCTAAATGCACTTGTCAGTCCTTGGAGGCTAAGACTCAAGCTGGCAATTCTGGACTCTCCCTGGAGCACTAAATAGAAACCAGCCAGGGCTGAGCCCTAAGTGGTTGTGTTCTGTGCTCTGACCCAGCTCCCTCATGTTGCTGTGGCTCTCGTATATCCTGGCGAAGCTGTGAGTGAGCAGGGGGCCTGCCCTACCCCTGGACAAGCAGTAGAGCCCAGGTCCTGAGAAATGGCACCAAGGTCATGCAAGCCAGTGGCAGAAATAAGTCAGACACCAGCAAGCTTTCCCCAGACCCTTCCTCTGGTCCTAGGGGTGCATTTCTACTCCAGAGAGCATTTGCACACAGAGAACATTCCCTGAGCTCCTTCCGGTCTCTTGAGAAGCATGGAGATGGGATAATGAGGCAAATCCATGTTCTATGAGGAGGGGGGGAACCTATTCTAATTACCACCTCATTCCTTTGGGGGAGGGCGAGAAAAGTTAGGTAAGTGGAAATAGCCTTTTTTCCCGTCTCCTGGAAAACTCCGAGGGAAGCTCAGAGTAAGTCGAAGGAGGATTTATTAGTAGAATTTCACAGCTGAAATCATGTTCTGATGGAGAATGGGAATGAATCAAAACTCTCTGGGAGCGACCAGAGCCATGCTGATGCAAGACAGCTGGCTCGATGCTGGCCCGGGCCGGTGTGGGGGGCCCTGGGGAACCAGCTGGGGGGCAGGGGAAGGAGGAGGCTGGAAGCATGACTCTGGGCTGATCAGCTTTTCCATCAAGATGACATCATTCGACATGGCAGGGACACAAGCTGCCAGAAGGAGAGCTGAGGATGTGAAGTGCGCTGTTGGAGCAGGCCCTAATCAGAACCAGCACCTCCCCGGCCCCCGGCTGACTGGGCTGGGGGCGGCCGCTAGCAACTCCACCAGCCTGTTGCTCCCACGGGGTGGGCCGCTGAGCCAAAGGGGCTGTCAGGCTGCTTCTCCGGCATCTCCTCTGCTTCTTAGGCGGGGCTCCCTTTTAGACACACTTGGGGTGGGGGCTGATCAAAACTGTTAGCAGCGAGCTCAGGGATTTAGGGTGGTCCACACTTCTTGCCACTCCGGCAGCTACCTCCTCACTCAGGCTGGGTTTCCCATCATGGGTCTCTGGTTTTGTTCTAGAAGAGAGATTTTGCTAAGGTGCTGACTTCTTTTTGTGTAATTTAAAATGCCAAAATAAATTCTAAATCAAGGAGAAGCACTGAGTAGGCAGTTCAAAAGGGGAAATGTTTCCAAAATGATTGCACTTGGTGAATTGGGTAACTTGGTCTGTCTGATTGTACACTTTCTTGTTTTAGAAATATCTGGTAGGTGAGCGTGTTGGCATGTGTACGCTCTGCCCATAGCAGAGCAGCGGTTGTGGTCCTCAGCTTGGCGTTAGTAACTCAGCTGTTTCTCCCTTCCCTTGAGTTGCAAGAAGAATCTAGTTGGGCCAACAATTCTGCAGTGAGATGGGGTTTTGGAGAACTAAGCTTGATGTTTGTAAAGTATCTGCACAGTTCTTGGCACATATGGAGGGTCGAATTCATTCTGTTTTCTGGACTTGCCGCATTTTAATGCAGATTCTTGCAGAAGCAGAGCCTGTGTCAAGGATTTGAGTGCACATTGTTGATTCAGGAGGGGATCCCAGGAAACACCAGTAGGAAAGCAGGACCATGAGATAGGAAGGGAAGGCAGCTGTATTAGTCAGGTTTCACCAGAGAAACAGAACCAAGAGGGTGTGTGTATATGGATATTATAGCTCAGAGGCAGTCTGGAAGCAGTACTTCTTCTTTTCTGGGGGGGACCTTGGTCTTTATGTTTTAAGGCCCTCAACTGATTGGGCGAGGCCCAGCTGCATTCTGGAGGGTAATCTGCTTATTCAAAGTCTACTGATTTAAATGTCAATCCCACCTAAAAGATACCTTCATCGTAACATCCTGATGGGTGTTTGACCAAATATCTGGATACCGTGGCTTAGTCAAGTTGACTAGAAACCATCACAGCAGCTGGATAGAGGGTGTGTTATTAAACAAGTTACCACTGTAACAGGGCGGCGGGAGCAGAATCCTGCTGGGGAAGTCTGGGAGCCAGTGTGGAACACACCTCATGGTTACCCCACCCAAAGGACCAGGGAGCTGGGGTCATGCTTTCCTGAGGGCTGCCCCAGGGGCTTTAGTCCTTGGTGCTCCTGGCCTGCCATGCCCATGGGTGGGTGCCGTGCCCACCAAAGCCCTTAGGAAAGGGAATGCAGGTGCCGGCAGTTGGAAGTTGGGCTGGACAGCAGGGAAATGGTAAAAGCCAAGAGGATGTGGGTGGGGCCCTGATGCTATCTGCTCTGTCTTCCTGTGTTCATTTCCACCCAGGCTTTCTCTGGGCTCAGCCATTCATTGCTGACGAGATGATTCAAACCCTCTGTTCTCTCCTTGGTCACCCTTCATGCCCACCCAGGGGAGGGTGGCCGTAGCTCTCTCACCTGGGAGGACGGCCAGGTGAGGGGCTGTAGCGGGGACCCCACTCAGCAGCCGCTGCCACCACATTGGTTACCCCACCAAGGTCTTCTGGCTCATCTTCCAGCAACACCCATCTCCAGTCCTGATTCTGCTAAGTGGAACTTGGAAACTCACTTCATTTATGTTGTACATATTCTTTCTTATTGTTTGGCTGTTGCTCAGGGAAACTGTGATTAGGAGAAAGTAAATTAGCCAAAGTTCAGCTCCAGATCTCTATACTCATTTGATTCTGTTGTCTGTGCATTCCAAGAATGTGAGTTTTTTGTCTGATAATATAAAAAATGCACCAAGAACCAGTATGGTAGGAATAGCCCAACACTGGAGATGAGCAGAGTTCCAGATTCCGCTCTCTGGCCTGCAGCAAGTCTTGTTCCCTCTTGCGCCATCAATTCCTCATCTGAAAAATGAGGGTCTTGATCTAGATGGTCCCTAGGCTTGCCCAAAAGGTTTGACATTCTACGAGTCTACCCCATTTCCTGCACTGTCACCATCAGAGTAGGTATGTAAATCTTGTACAGGTTCCCATTGTTTTCTCTGTCGAAGTACTTTCCCGTGTGCTTTTTCTTCTCTTCCCAAAAATATCTCCTGGGATCATCCAGGTCGCAGGTACCTCCTGGTGATCTAGCCTTGCCTTGGAAATCAGCTGTTTGCTGAAATAAACAAGCTGGGGCAAACCTGCCCTTGCTGACCAGGCATCTGCCAGCTTGGCCTGGCAACGTCCCTGAGATGGCAGAGGCCCAGGAAAACCATTAAATGCATCAAAAATATACCCTGTGGCAGCTACAGAATGCCAATCCAGGTCACTTTCCTCCTTCGTACCTCCCCTAGTGGCTGATCCCTTTGATGTTATTAAAAGCCAGAGCCATCCCCATGGCCCCAGCTTCACATACTCAAATGCCAGGAGGCATTAGGCTGATTTTTTTTTTGGAGCAAGAGCCCAGCTTCTAGGAGGCTGGTGTGTGGAGCCAGGGCAGGGGCTGGGTCATCCGCTTTCCCACTGCTCAGCAGTCCCATCTGGTCATTTTAGGGACAGAAGCTCCTTTTCTCTCACTTTAAAAATATCACGTTCCCCTGAATCCACAAAGCAACTGAAAGATAGTGTTACGTAAAAAAGTGTTATGGAGGGGCTGACCTCTGAATCAGGGTTCTGTGGGACAGAAAAGCAATGAAATGGGTCTGTTAATACCAAAGCCATATTTACCTAATAAAACACATTGTCCCATATTTACTGACAGACTCTGAAATAATGGAGGCGAAACCCTTTGGGTTTATTTATCCAACGTGTGTTCTCTATTGTGACCATTTTTTAAAGTCCCACATTGTGTCACAGTAGGTTCTGCCATCTAGCATTACACCTTGAGGCACAAGGTGATGAGGTTTCCTTTTTGGGAATGCACCCCAGTACAGACCCCACAGTAGTCATGGTTTTGTTGAACTGATAGGCACCATAAAACTGGTCACTGTATGGCGGCCTGGGAATGAAATTAGCTTCAGCCGCCCCTGTGTTTCCCTGAGTGAAATCTCCATGAGGGCAGGGGTTTGCCCTCGTTGTTCTTTGATGTGTCTCCCATGCCTGCACAGTGCCCAGCTCAGTGGACCACGGATGGCTATGGTCCAGTAGATGTAGCAGTTATAGAGCCCGACGCAACAGCTGTGCAACGAGTCAGAATTATTGGGTGATTCCTCCCTCATGTGGGGCCATGTCCTGTTTCTTTATGGGAGTCAGTATTCCACACAGCCTTGGTGGTTTCAGCAGCTTCTTATAGTATTCCTTGTAATTGTCCTGCCTTTCAGGACACTAATTATGTTGGGTACAGCTAACCATTGATGTGTATATTGGTGGCTCAGATGATAACTTGTGAGGTTTAAATTGTGGGGAGCTGTGAAGTGTGATGCCCAGAGCATCCCCAGGAAGACAGGGCTGTCCTGGTGTCTCTGGATTCTGGGGGTGCCTGGCTGTATGTTTCTCTCTGAGATGGTGTTGATCAGGGCTGCCTGCCATCAATCCTCTGTGCAGCAGGGGGCTAGGTATTGTCTGAAGGGTGTTTGTGATCCTCTGAGGGGGTCTGGAGGGGGCCTTGTCACTGTGTCTATCCTCGCTGATGTTTTGACCTTATTCATTGGCAGGCCTGAATTACGTTCTGACAGCTGATATGGCCAAAAAAGAAAAGAGCCAGTTGCCCAGGGTCTACTTTGTGTTGCTGGGAGAGTCCGTGGGTCAGGTCTCAGAGAAGCTGCAGCTGGTCCATTTGGAGGTGACATGTCATCATTACGTGGCTCATGTGAAGGTCAGTTCTTTTTATCCTCAAACTTTGATCTCTACAGATGTTCATTTGGAACTGGTGGAAACTTTTATTGTACATTACATATGCTCTGACTTTCAAAATTTTATTTTACAAGGAGGAGAACATTCGTTTCTTCTTTTAAAGTTGGAGTTGGGCAGCTCTTTATTGATCTTACTGTGCTGGTCTTAGTCTCTGAGGGGGGTGATGGTGGGCCAGGAGACCAGCAGTGCTCTCTGGCCTTGCCTTGTTCTTTTGGGATGTTTTTTGTCCTCTCCCCTCTGTGAGGCTCAGTAGTCTTCTCAGAGGAGAGACACAGAAGCACATGCCTCTGAGTCAGCAGTGGTGCTGGATCACACTGTGCCTGATACCTTTCTTGGTGATTCACTACATATTAGCTCATAGTCAAGGTTAAGGTGTTTTACAACTGGTTTGATTGTTCTCTCTTGATTACTTCCTGTTTATTTTAGGAGTGCATTTTATGGTCCCTTTCCCCCTCAATTAAATAAACTTTCAAAATGTTTTTCTTCTACTGAAGTTATTTGTTAAATACACTTTGCTGCTAATTCAGGAGGCCAGGCTTCAGTTAGTTACAGAGAGGCCCCTGTGTAGCAGTCAGGTCCTGTCAGGTTGGGAGTCTGGTGCCCATTGCTGCAGGAACAGCCAGCCACTGACCCCCAGGCAGAGACAGCAAAGGAGGTGGAAGGACCCCCATGACCCAAGCCACATGATGGGTAAGATGAATGTGGGTTTTGGAGTCACACAGACCTGGTTTGTGTCCAGTTGGATGAGAATTTTGACTTCTCTGTGTCTTAGTTTCTGCATCTCTAAAATAGTTACCTTAAAAGGTGGTTGTAGAATTAAACATTACATGATGGATATACTTAAAGGACCTCGCACGGAGTCTGCCACACAGCAGACACTCAGCGTTATTATTCGGTTGGACCATACGTAATTGCCAATATTCTAACATTCTTGACTTACAAAAATGATTACATGTAGTTCAACCATTATTAATAACCAGTGGTCTTTTGGATGATAGCAAAAATAGACTACGGATTGGAGATGAAGTGTCCTTCTATTATTGTGTCGTTAGTGCCAGAGCAGGAGAATAACAGCTGCTTCTGCATGCTTCTGGGTTGTAGATAGAGAAATGCCCCACACATCCATGGCACTTTGGCTCAGAGCCTGAGTCCATGCCCCTGCGATGCTTCTCAGTGGGGCTGGGCTCTGTCTCCTGCCAGGACGCATGCAGGGGCCTGCCCAGACCAGCTGCCCTCAGGCCTCGGCAGTGAAGGCCATTTATAAAGCAATTCATGCTCCTGTTAAGCCAACAAGCCCAGCCACATCTCTGGGTCTTAGATGATGTTGGCTCGTGAGCACCCTTGGGGGTATGAGGCCGTCATGTCAAACACTGTCAGGCCTTCAAGTGCCTGCACTTGGCGTCTCCACACGTCCTGGAGGTGGGGCGTCTTCCCTTGGGTTTCTTTTCTCTCTTTTTTTAAAAAATTAATTTATTTAGTTTTGGCTGTGTTGTGTCTTTGTTGCTGCACATGGGCTTTCTCTGGTTGCGGCGAGCGGGGGCTACTCTTCGTTGTGGTGCGTGGGCTTCTCATTGTGGTGGCTTCTCTTGTTGCAGAGCATGGGCTCTAGGAGCACGGGCTTCGGTAGTTGTAGCATGAGGGCTCAGTAGTTGTGGCTCTCGAGCTTTAGAGTGCAAGCTCAGTAGTTGTGGCGCACGGGCTTAGTTGCTCCACGGCATGTGGGATCTTCCCGGACCAGGGCTTGAACCTGTGTCCCCTGCATTGGCAGGTGGATTCTTAACCACTGTGCCACCAGGAAAGCCCTTCCCTTGGGTTTCTTTATGTTGGTCTCTTCCACAAATACTTTCCTTCTGGGCTCTTGCGACTTCTTGCTTTGACTGAGAGGTTACCCCTTCCCATGTAGCTACCAGGGGTCTTGGCTGCGAGATAGGGCCACACAGAGCCTGCAGGGCTTTGAAAAATACACTCAGAAAACAACAATAATGAGGTGCAGGCTGGAGGCAGGGCTGTTTCTGTGGTGGCTTCTGAGGATTAACTGGGGAAGAGCAGAGCTGCCCCAGGCTGTTGGTCCTGCAATGTCCTAATATCTAGGGTTGCCAGACTTAGCAAATAAAAATGTTAGACTTCCAGTTAAAACTGAATTTTCAAGTAAACAACAAATCAATTTTTTTTTAGTATAAGTATGTCCTAAATAGTGCATTTACTTATCCTAAAAGAATTTTTAAAAAATTTATTTGTCGTTTATCTGAAATTCACATTTAGCTGGGCATCCAGTTGGAAGGGTCACCCTGACCGATATCCTTCCATCCCACAAGCGGCACTTCTCGCATCAATCAAAACACTGCTGACAAGGAGAGACATTGGATGGGGGTCAGAAGAATTTGGAGGATGAAGGCAGGGCTCAGGAGCACAGAGCAAGCACACACCTTTATGGGATTATTTGGGTCATTTTAAGGAAGAGCAAGAGAGCAGGGCTTCAGCAGGGCTTCTTGGACCTAGAAAAGTTTGGATATAGTTATTGCTTGGCCATTTGCTCATGCAAGGAGACCGGGGTGGTGGGATCCATCAGGAAGTCACAAGCCTCTGATGCCTTTATGGTTCAGGAGACGCTCAAGGTGGATGATAATTTATAGCCGTGTGGGAAGTTTTTTTCTACCAGGCATTGTCTGTGTCATAACAGAGGACCCTGGGGACTGGCAGAGGGAGCCAGTGAAGGTGAATGCTAATGGGCCGGCCGGCTGTTCGCGATGTGGCCCAGCTGGCTTGGCCTGTGGTTTCTTCAGTTGTGGGGAAACAGCTGTGAAGGCAGTGACCCTTGTGTGGCCGAGGCAGGCAGCAATGCTGGGGGCAGGGAGTGGCAGCCTGGCCACCTCCTGGAGTGGGGCCGGGGGCTGGGAGCTGCTCATCAGGGCGGCAGGGTGTGAGAGCACAGCGCAGCCTTCTCGATGGGGCTGGCGCTGGGCTTTATAGACAGTGAAGGAAGAGAGAGAAAAGCGTTCTTGCTTATCACACGCCATATGGCAAGCAGGCAGGGAGGCAGGCACTAGGCGCTGGGTGTGTTTTGTTTAGGCTATCTTTAGGTATTTTTTTCCTTTTTTTCTTTAAGCTCATTCCAATCTTTTTTTTCCCTTCTTCCTTTTTCCCCCGAAGTTTTCATTCCATATATGGCAATAAGTATCTCTATCACAGAAAACTGCTCTGGCTGACACCTGCCTTCCAAGCTGGCTGCGTTGTCCCATTTTGTTCCTTTCACAGCCCTGGTGGGGCCTCCGAGGTGTACCTAATTTTATGATACACTACATCCTCCTGGGGGTGTGGGTCCACTCTCAAGGCCTTACTTGGTCAGCAGAGCTGAGGCAGTTTTCGCTGCTTCCTTGGCCTCTCTCCCTCAGAGTCCACAAGCCCCAGTTTGGGGGATGGGCCCCCTTCTACTAGTGAAGCGGCCTAGAAACGCTTCTACTAGTGAAGCGGCCTAGAAACCTCTGTGGGTCCCCACGGTCACAGGTGAAAGCCCACACACCTCCCCTTAGCCTCAGGGCTCTCCACAACTTGGCCTCAGTTTACCTGTCCAGCCGCATTTCTGCATCACATCACATGTGCCCTGGGCTCTTGTCAAGGTGGACTGACCCCTTTACCCCTGGAATGTGTCCCTTGTGCTTCCCAGTCTTAGTTCTTGTGCTCACCCAGCACCTCTGGCACTTCAGTCACCAGAGGCCCAGGTTTTGTCATATCCGTGTACAACCACGTACCACCTGCATGGTTTTTGCATTTTTTGGTCTCATACGTGCACCACCCGTGGTATTTTATTTCCTGTTTTTTTCTTTCAATCGTCCTTTTGCCTGAAAATAATTTAAAGCAGAAACTTTGTACACTCCTGTAAGTGGAACACCAATTATTGCCTGCCAAAAGAGAAAATAACAGTAAACAAAAATACATTGAAGACACAACGGTGTTGTTGCATTCTAACTGGGCTTCATTTTTTGCTGAAGTCCCTGAAGAAGCGGCCCGCTCTTCCTATGTGTTAGAAGGGGAAGTTACAGAGTGCTGGGGAAGTATTAAAGACATGCTGGCACCACACTGAACTTTCTCTCTGATGCAATCAGAAGGACTAAATGGGTATTGACTGTGGAGTAACTTTCCAAATGTATGGATCCTTTTATAGAGCCCTGCCCACGTGCCGTGGGAATCCATGCCATGAACCCCGTCTGGAAAGCCCTAGGGCCTGGACACATTCTGCTTTGATTGGCTGTGCCTTCCCCCTCTTGCCTGCCGAAGGGTTATCTGTGTTTCAAGGCTCAGTCAGTCACCAGGTCTTAAACGTCCTCAGCCAGCCGATGTCCTTGGCCCTGGGGAGGTTGCCATCAGCTTCCTGCCTGCTCAGAACTTGTTCCATGCTGCCTGACTCCGGCTTTCAGAATGATAGGCATGAAACAAATGCTTGCAAGACCCAATTGTGCTGAAGTGACTCACTGGGTCGGCTGGACTGTGGGGTCACCAGGAGCGTCTGATCAGGGACCTCTAACGACTCTTGGACCTCCGGCTGGGAGGTGATGGAGTGGAGGGTTTTGGATGCACGGCCGTGTTCCCTCATCACTCCATCGTTTTCTGGTCTCTGTATTTGGACACTGTGCTCCATCTTCAAGTCCTGCACAGCCCCTTGAGAGAGCCAGCCCTTTGTGAGGTCAGGTGCTTATGTCTGACGGCCAAACGAGAGCGTTTTCAGGAGTGGGGAAAGCAGGCGACAGCTTTGAGCCTATACAGGGACAGTGCAGAAGGCCAGGCGAGGCTGAGCATGGGGTCAGCTGCGTCACTCCCAACTGTGAGGATCCATGATCCCCTGCAGAGGCCTCCAGAAAACCTCTGGTGAGCGAAATCACGTGTCAGACATTGTCAAGGGAGCCAACAACAGGATTAATGTAAAAAGGAAAAAAAAAACCCACTCCACACTAGACGAGGGTATATAAAAGCACCGTTGGCTGCTCTGAGTAGCTGCAGATGTTCAGGAGGCTGTTCTCTTATGTTGCTGGAGGATTCTTCAAGGGAGTTGGAACCTTAGGCTACTGCAGGGCCTGGCCTGGCAAAAGGAGGGCAGCACACTGGCCACCTGGCGGTCTCGGAGGTTACGCCGTGGGCTCTGCCCAGATGTTGTAGTTTTTTTTCCATTTTCACATCCGAAAAAATGCCTTAGGGCCAGCTTCAGTCACATGATAGACTGTGAGTTTGCAAAGTGTTTGGATCCATCGAATGCCAATTTTCAAAGGTGCTGGAGGCTTTTATTTTCTTGTTTAAGAAACAGTTA
This sequence comes from Mesoplodon mirus, assembly GCF_964341445.2. Taxonomy (NCBI): domain Eukaryota; kingdom Metazoa; phylum Chordata; class Mammalia; order Artiodactyla; family Ziphiidae; genus Mesoplodon; species Mesoplodon mirus. The sequence goes on along the minus strand of NC_138988.1, from coordinate 48,862,608 downwards.
AGGAAGGAAGATTAAGTTGGAGTAAAGAAGACCTCTGTATGAGGAAGAGAAGAAAGGAAAACAGCAACGTTTTCTTCTTTATCTGGGAAGTAAAATGCTAAATCTCTTGATAAAATCTCTTAATCATCCTGATAAATCAAATAAATAGCCAAAAAAAAAAGTTGTAAGGTTTGGATACAAAAGGGGATACAGACCTTAGATGTAGGAGGTCATCTTAAAACATTTTTTAAAAATTGATAATATATGCACATAGTTAAATATTTTTTTAACTGTACTAAAATTTATAGAAAGAAAGAACATCTCTCAGCACCCCATTTCTCTCCCGAAGGCATCTGTGGTTCCAGTTTCTTGTGTGTCTTCCAAGAGCTTGTCGATGAACACACAAAGCTGTGTTTTACACAAACAGCATCATGCTGTGGCTCACTGCTGTGCAGCTTCCTTTTTCCTTTTAAAGTGCCCAATAGCAGAATAGGTAAGCAGGTTTTGGAAAGGTTGTGCAATGGAATACTACTCAGCAATAACAAAGAATGAACTGCAGATATGCACAGTAACGTGGGCGAATCTCTAAAGCATTATGCTAAGTGAAGGAAGCCAGACTCAAAAGGCTGCTACTATGATTCTATGGAAAAGACCAGCTCAAAAGACAGAAAGCAGATCAGAGGTTTCCAGAGGCCAGGGATGGGGTTGGGTGGTGGCGTCCATGATTGGCTGCAAAGGGTCATGAGGGAAGTTTTGGGGGTGATGAAAATATTCTAGCAGGATTGCGCTGGTGGTTATATGACTGAATACTTTTATTAAAGCTCAACAAAAAGTTTGCAGGTAGACCAGGTTTTAAGAGGAAGATCTGGAGTTCAGTTTTAGACACACTGAGTTTGAGGGGCCTATTAGATGGTGAAGTGGAGATGTGTATATATGAGTCTGCAGTTTGAGCAGTGGTCTGGGTTATAAGTATAAATTTGGGAGTCATCAGAAAATAGTGTTTAAAGCCATGAGATTTGATGAGATCACCAAGGTAGTGAGAGAGAGAGAGAGAGAGAGAGAAGGGAAGGAAAGGGGACCGTGGGTACCCAGCACCAGGAGTACCTTTCCTCTTGGTCCCAAGATGGCTGCTGAGTTCCAACCACTGTGTCTTCTTTCCATGCAGGAAGAAGGGGGATGGGCGAAATGCTCTTGCCATCTGATCTGAGGCCCTTTTAAAGAGCCTCCGATGACTTCTACTAACAACTCATTGACCATCCATATTTTAAGGGAGGTTGGGAAATGTCAGTTTCATCTGGACACTACAAACCCTAACAGTGTAGAGCTTTACTCTCCAGTAGAACTTTCTGTGATGTTGGACATGTGCCATATCTGCATTGTCCAATATGGTGGACACTAACCACATATGACTATTAAGAACTTGAAATGTAATGAGTGCCACTGAGGAATTTTTACTTTAATTTTTTTTTTTTTTTTTTTTGCGGTATGCGGGCCTCTCACTGTTGTGGCCTCTCCTGTTGCAGAGCACAGGCTCCGGATGCGCAGGCTCAGCGGCCATGGCTCACGGGCCCAGCCGCTCCACGGCATGTGGGATCTTCCCGGACCAGGGCATGAACCCATGTCCCCTGCATCGGCAGGCGGACTCTCAACCACTGCGCCACCAGGGAAGCCCTTTACTTTAATTTTAATTAAAGTTTAAATGTAAACAACCGCATGTGGCTAGTGGCTACCATATTGAACAGTGCAGATTTCTGCTACAATAGAACACAAAGAGTCTTCATAGGACATTGGTCACACAAATCAAATGTCACAAGCCAAGTGGAAACAAATAACTGGGGTGAAGTCAAACTGACTGTTTCATTTTGCACTTACATTGATTAAAACCTGAGTTTCAAGAATGCCATAGAACATGGTCTCTCTCTTCAGGGTTCTTTTGGAGCATTCACACACACACACACACACACACACTTGCACACCCATATCGGCATGCACGTACATGTTTCCATGGGCCGTAACAGTGGGGGGAGGGGAGCGGTATTAGAATTGAGAAAGTTGGATGGTTCACCCTGAGTTGATCATTTCAGGAGTGTTACAAACTTGCATCTGATGTTTTCTATTTTCTTCTCTGTGGCTTGAAACTATGTAAAAGGTGGCAGTATAGAGGATGGAGATACAATTGCTGGGTCAGGAGGGAAGACATTTTAAGGTTTGAGACATATCACAGAATTGCCTTTTAGAATGTAAAGCCCACCCCCCACCCCGATGCTCTTGCTAGTACTGGGTGGAGAGATTCCTTTTCAACTCATATTTGTGACCCACATGAAGTATACACTTCCCGCTTGGGTGGTGAGAGCTGGGCTGGGCTGATCTGATCTGTGGTCAGCCACGGGGTCTCAGGCAAGTGCTTCAGCTGGGTCTCTGAGCTTCCTCAGATGACAATGGGAAGAATACCGACTTCCTAGTAGGGATCTGATGAGCACTGGGCCCCTTTTCCCTTCTCCTTAACCCGGAAATCTATTATTCTCCCTGGCTGCCTCTGTGTTAGAATGGATCAAGACTCATTTCATAGGTGTTTGGGGAATTTTAAAAAAAATGATTAGAAGCAGATGGTGAAAAGAAAATAGAAAGTATGGTGCAAACAAGAAATAAATGTGGGAAGAGAACAACTCTGTCAGCCAACATCCTCCTTCTCCACCTGGAACAGAGCAAGTCAGAGCCACTGAGTCAGTTTACAAGGGCTCCTCCAACTTTAATGTGTACACCAGTTACCCGGGGACCTCGTTAAAAGCAGATCTTAAGCAGCAGGTCTGGAGTGAATTTCTGACGAGCTCCCCGGTGATGCCAATGATGCTGGTCCATGGACCACACTCTGAGAAGCAAGGAGCTAGAAGAAGTAGGTACCAAGAGTTCCAGGTAAAGAGTCAAAGGATGAAGACTATGGTCTGGCAGTTTTCCAGGTGGAGCAGGCCTCGGAAGGCCAGCCACTCCCCTCACACTGATGGTGAGAGGTTCTACACCAGTGATGTGGAACCATGGTTCTGATGGTCATGCTCTGGCTTCCTTGTGACCTTGCGCAACCCTGGGGCTCACACTGATGCTTGTGAGCAGAGGGCATGCCCCTCATAGAAGGGCTGGTGAGGGCTGTGATTTCTTCCACGTTCCCTCACTGCCTGTTGCTTGAAGGACTGTGTTGTCAGCAGTCAGCTTACTGAGCACGATTTTTTCAGCATTTCTGTTTAACTTCATTGGAGTGTTTTGGGCATGACCCAAACAAAAAAGTCAGAAATCTTCTTCACCAAAGACTAGGAGCTTCTTGAAGTACAAGCTCTTATTAAGCAGAATAATTATGCATTTTTTTGCCCCATCCATTGGGGCAAACAGAGAATGAGAAACCAACTTAGAGACTGCATAGGTTCTTTCTGCATTTGTGAGCAAATGCTGGTCACGTGCATTATTTTCCCAGGCAGGTTATAGTGCCAGCCTCCTGAGTGACCTCTATTTTTGAGGACGGAGAATTTGCTGGTTGTAGTGAGTGTGGACGGCAGAAAGGGTTCTCTTACTCATAGATAGCCAGGGAAGCCTCTGCACCAAAGAAACCCATTCCTTCCAAGCGGCTGCCTGCGAGTGGCTTTTGGGGTTTTCTCACAAGACAGACCTGGCCTCGTGACATTAGAATTGGAATAATGGTGGGTCCAAGGACAGATCTATCCATATGCATCCCAGAAGTTTTGTGTGAAGAGGGTGACAGAAAATTGCTTCTTTTTCTAAATGCATTAGGACTGTGTAAGTAAAATACTATAGGTAATAACAACAGTGATAATAGCTATCTTTTATTAAACATGTACTGTGTGCTCAGTGTTTTACGTGCACATTTAGTTCTTATAAGAACCCCCCAAAGTATAATTATGAATACTATATACATAAAATTATATGTATTACAATGATATGTAATGGATATAAGTAAAATAAAACCCCATTTTAGAGTTGACAAATATGAGACTTAAAACATTTAATTTACTCAAGATCTCACAACTGGCCAGCAGCAAAGTCTTGCGTTTGAATCCTATCTGGCAGCTAAATAGTTCTCTGACCTTGAACAAATTATGTCATCTTAGCACCGTGTCCCACCAGAAGTGATGGTTACTGTAGTTGTTATTAAAAAGGCGATCTGAGGAAGAGAAAGACCTGGCTCTGGGAGGCCTGTCTCTGGGTGAATGGGTGCTTGGTTTCCCATGTTGGTTGGAGAACTTGACTCACAGCTGCTCCTTCACGCATGTGTCCACATCACCTGTGCTCTGTGGCCAGAGGAAAGCTCAGGTGTGGGCCGGTGAGCCCAGAGCAGGCAGGGGGCCTGGGGCGATGGAGGTTCTCTTTCCTGCTTTTTGGTCTTCCCGGTCTGTCTTTGGCCTCAACTATTTAAAAAGCTAAATGTCATTTATCCTCTTTTTTAGGATCTTGAAGTCTGGTTCATGCATTCAGCCTCCCAGCATGTGTTGGGTGCAGGGAAATGAAGATGAAAACACCCAGGCTGGCCTTTGAGAATGGTTTCACCCCTGCCTTTGGGGCACTGTCTCAGTGCTTAGCTTTGCCCCTCACCCCATGTGTCACTATTTTCAGTTCACTTCTGCATGTGTCACTGCTATGGTGACCACTGCCCAGGTGTGCCTGGGACAGTCCTGGGGTGCACCTGTTGTCCCAGTCACAGTCATTAATAGTTACCCTTTCCCTTGCAAAGCCTTCCAGTTTGGATGGGAAATTGTGTATGCCACTGCATTTATGGAGCACCCACTGTGTGCCAGACACCGTGCTGAACCCTGGGGAGATGGAGAACGGTGGACCCTGCCCTGCCACCAAGGATGTCTTGGTCTATTGGGGCATCTGTTCTGAAAGCCATGACTTGGCAAGTCAGGCAGCCCCAGCCTTCCAGGCTTCTTGCTTTTGCTCTTGTTCTTGTTGGCCCCCGCCCACCACCTCCACCTGTGCAGACCTTCCCTCCTCTCCAGGTCCAGCTTAATGAGGCTCCTTCTGCAGAATGGCTGCCCACCGCCTGATCCCCCTCTGCCCACCCTCCTCCCTCCCCATCCCCCAGGTCAGCTGTGGGCCTTTTCCCCACTGGTGTGACTTCTTGGTGTCTTAGTCTTCTCAGACCGTCATAACAAAGGACCACAGAGTAGGTGGCTTGAACAACAACGTTTACTTCTCACAGTTCTGGAGGCTGGAAGTATGAGATCAAGGTGGGTTTCAAGGTCAGCATGGTTGGTTTCTCCTGAGACCTCTCTCCTGGGCTTGTCTGTAGGTGGCCACCATCTCCTGGTGTCCGCCCACTGATTTCTCTCCCTACTTGTCTGTGTCCTAATCTCCTCTTCTTATGAAGACTCCAGTCTTATTGGATTAGGGCCCACCCCCAAAGACCCCATTTTAGCTTAATGACCCTCTCTCCAAACCTGGTTCCATTCTGCGGTATGGGGGTCAGGGATTCAACATACGAACTTTGGGAGGATACACGTCAGCCCACAGCGCTCTCACACTTGCTTTTAGACTCCTCTGTTAATTACTGGCTGCTTGGGGCCAGGAGTGCATGACACTTGGCATGGTCACCCGGGCCACACCTCCTGGGACCAGCCCGCATGCTTGTCAAATGACTGATTAGGCTCCTTTTTTGTTTCCAACTTGAAGACTTTTTTTACATTGAGGTATACTTAATTTACAATGTTATGTGATTAGGTTCTTAGTGTCATTTCTTATTGTTCATTTCAAGGGCTGAGTAGAGTTAATGGATTGAACTTCAAAGGAGATTTTTTTTTTTTTCTGATGTAATGAATCAAACTTTTCTGATCCTGGAAAGAATTCGGTGGATGAGACTTTATGAACACACACACACCCACACACCATAACCATTTTGTGGTCACTTGTTTAAAAATAAACAAACAAGGAATTCTTTCTGGACAATCTCTGCCCTTGGGTGTAAATGTACTACAGGGCAAAGGCAGGGCCCAGATGTTTACCCCACAGTGTTGGTGTGAGGCTAAAACGAGACCTTGCTTATAAAGTGCTAAGCTCTGCACAATGGAAAATATGCAAACACAGACGTAAGAGTCTTCCGTAAATGGACTGGGTTGGAATTTCCAGGCAGGTGTTCTCCCTGCCTCTTTTTAGTCCTTTGTGATTTAGCTTTTTACTTATCACCAAAGACCCAGCATATGGTGATTGTGGAGCCGCATGTATGCTCTTCCCAGATCAATGGACCTGCCTCAGAGGGAGAGAGGGAGGGACCCAGACAGTTTCAGGAAATGGTTCAAGGCTATATCATCTCTAAGAAAATGACAGAGAGCAGTCGCCCTATGTAGAAAGTCAGCCCTGTCACTCTCTGGGATGCCTGCTGGCCTGGGTGCAAGAAGTCGATTAGGTGGAGGGGCGCCCAGGTCCCAAGGCAGTGGTGCCTCCTCTACTTCTATCAAGAAAGGGGGGTTGTCCCAGAGTGGAAACTCTGGAGCAGCTCTGTCCAATAGAAAGGGACTGCAGGCCACATATGGAATTGTAAATTTTCTAGTTGCTATGTTGAACAAGTGAAAACAAGTAAGATTAATTTTAATAACACTGAACCCAGTATATCCAAAATATTATCCACATGTAATCGATGTAGGTATTATTAGTGAGTTACTTACGTTCTTTCTGGTGCTCGGTCTTTGAAATCCACTGTGTATCTTAGCCACATTTTATGTGCTCATTAGGGAAGTGTGCGCAGTGGTTAGAGTCAAACCTGATCACTTTGGGGACGCTGGGATGGCTGCAGGGGCCTGAGTATATGAGTACGTGAATGCATGTCCTTCATCAACTGGTGGTAAAAGGACACAGTCTGTTACCTGTGGTTCTGAGAAACAATATTATAAAGGATGTTTTCATACTTGGACTGGGAAGCCTGCTTCTGAATTTCCTAAACTAGAGTTCCTGGGGCCCATGTGTCCATAGCACGGTGAGGTCTGCAGAATCTTTCCAGCATTTCAGAAAACCTTATGGGAGGCACATAGATCACCATCCAGCAATGGCATCATTGCTCTCGGCTGGGGTGTTAGTGCTGGTGAGCCCGTGCTGATCTGACCTTCTCCTTGGCTTCTGATGACACTTAGGGGTTCCTGGGGTCGTCCTGGAGGTGAGGGGTTAATTGAGTGGGTGAAGAAATCCTAGGGGCTGCAGAGGCCCACGTTTCTTGTGTCTGTGCTTCTCACCCACGGACGCAAGCACAAACCTCCAGGGACTCGCTTGTCAGGCCCGTTAACCCCGAGAGGCTTTGGAGGGGACAAAAGGTTCTTGAAGTCAGTGAGCACTGTTACTGGTTCAGTGCTTCCCGGGTTGCAGTCAGGAGATAGGCATTTCCTGTGAGCCGTGAATTCTGCTCTCCACCTGTATGGAGTGCCTGGGAAAGGCAGCTTTGGCCTTCCTTCAGCTCCTCTGCAGTTGCTCTGCTGGTGGGGTGCCCCCTATTCTCAGAGCGGGGAGCCATGAAGAGGGCACTGGGGGCTGCTCCAGGTGTCCTGTGGCTCTGGCCACCCTGGTTGTGGGAGGATTCCACTGTGCTTGGCAGCCCACTCAGCGCTGGGAGGTATGGATCATCCCAAAGTCCTTCCGTGTGCTGAGCCAGAGCCCCTCCCCCTAGTTCTGCCCTGAGCAGCCATAGGCATCCGTCCGTCTGTCCCTGCAACCCCCACTTCCTGTTTCCTCCAGGGCTCAGCATCCTCAGTTCCTTTGGGTCTCCAGTTTATTATTCCATCAGTGAAATATCCATCCTTTGTTTTTATTCCTTTCTTCCTCTGTGTCTGACTTTTTAGCCATCCCCCAACCAGGGGTCAGGGAAAATAGAGGAGAAGAAATTCAAACCAGCCAGTTTTACTCCTTCCCAACAACGGTGTAGGGAAGATGCCTGTAACAAGGAGGTCCAATGGATGTGATAATTCCTTCCTGTTAGCCAGGTCCTCAAATTGGCTGATCTAATCCTCTCACCTGGCACCGCAGCTGGCTTGATTATATTTCCAAAAGGCAGTGCATGTTGGTCTGGTTTGCACAGTGACATTTATCGATGTGGATCTCCTGAATCTGACATTTGTTCCTCTTTCATCCTGTACTTTCTTGGGCTTGATGTTCCTCTTCCCATCCACTTGGTAAGAAACATGTTAGCTTATAGCACAGGGTATCCTTACCTATCAATTAATGAGCCAAAAGGGTCCATAAACTTAGGTTACAACCAAGGTAGTCCTGGTTGGAAAGAGACATGGATTCAAAGAGGTTTGGGATAATTTTATTAATGACAAAGCCGTAAAGAGCTCCTAAAAGCTTATAAGATTTGGCATCAGGGACTGTTTCGTTTTTCACCATATCGCCATCACCAAGCAGGGAAACTGACATTGACTAATTGTTCAATAAATGTTCCCAGAATGTTAGAAGAAGCTGGACTAGGTCCAAGGTGAACATATGCCCAAGATACTCAACTGTAAGTTTACCATGTTAACTTTTACGTTGAAGTCAGTGATCCATTTTGAGTTGATTTCTGTGTGTTGTCCAAGATATTGTGGAACAGATGTGAATAAAAATATTCTTTTTGATTGTAATTAAAAGTAGATGAATACCTGTCAGACCATGTGGCCTGATCGCTTGAAAAGCCGTCACGTGAGAGCTTCTCCGTTTGCCTTCAGAGAGGGTAGCCAGAACTCCCTGCCTCCCCTGCCGAATTTAGGGTTGTTGTAACCAAATCTTGGGCTGAAGCAGTGTACTTTCAACCAGCCCTTCCCAGGGACTGTGGTACAGGTGGTGCTCAGACCACACGGCTTACCTCAGGGTGGGATGTCTGTGGGTAGAGAATCCCACTTCCCCATTCCGGATGTGCCGGCACTTTTCCTGCTCATCTCCTGCCATTGAATCTTTCAATTCTTCCTCATTTCCCCTGTTGCTGTCATGCTCCAGTGAACGTCTTTCGGCACCTGACCGTCAGGTTCAGGAGGACGAATTCCTGTTTGTGGCTTTGCTGGGTCAATGTGACAGCCGCTTGTGTCCTGTCCGGCCCCCCATGTCAGCTTTGGTCACAATTCCACCACAGCCTTCTGAAAGTCCTGCTTTCTGTGCCCAGGACACTGGGCTTGGCTTGGCCTCTCATGTTTTCTGACAGTTCCTCATGTTTTTTTGTCATCCTGCATGTCAGCAGCAATACACAGACTGACCATTTTTATGGAACAGTCTTTGATGACACCAAAGTGCCTATTTAAATCACACCGACAACCTAAAGAATATTAATCCTTTATGAGAACATTTCTCAAAGCATTTTTTACAGGATGGTAACAGGTTTTATGTTCAAGAACAAAACAAAGGCCTATATTCAAATAAGTTTCAGAAAATACTGTATTTAACAATGGGTATGTTTCTTTATTGGAGGACCTCCCAGAATTTTTTAAGCCAGGGTACACGAGTGGATACATTTTCCCCCTTTTGCATCTCCAGCGTTTCCCAAATGTACTTGACCACACTTTTTTTTCTCTTGAAGATTAGGAGATATTGCTACAACATAGGTGAGTTTTCTCTCAATAATTTGGCTTTACACTTTCCTATTCCTTTTTTCCCTCCTCACACAAATACTCTTCTTTAGCTTCATGTTTTAGTGATAGAAGAAGTTAGTGATATTTGACATCTAAAGATTTTTCTCTAGGTTTTTTTCATCAATAAGACCACTTTAAAGGTATGGCAGGCCTTGTACCAATCTCTAGGGTCCCCACCATTTGTAGACCTCCATCCATCCTGTGGTGACTTCATTGTTTTGTTATATTTTTAGTGACTGCCCACAATATAGAGGCCTTTCTGAAAGCTCCTATCTCATACTAAATTTAGCTGGACTGTTAGCAGGCTTGATTGATTGCTGGTCTTTTTTTTTTTTTTTTTTTTTTTTGCTATACGCGGGCCTCTCACTCTTTTGGCCTCTCCCATTGCGGAGCACCGGCTCCGGACGCGCAGGCTCAGCGGCCATGGCTCACAGGCCTAGCCGCTCCGCGGCATGTGGGATCTTCCCGGACCGGGGCATAAACTCATGTCCCCTGCATCGGCAGGCGGACTCTCAACCACTGCGCCACCAGGGGAGCCTGATTGCTGGTCTTAATGGGAGAAAATGTGATCCTCACTTCTCCACCCCATCATTAAATTATTACTGATTTATGACAAAAGGAAGCAGCCACTGAATAAGTGGGTATCTTTTTTTAAAAATTGTGATGCTTCACCAAGATGGATACACTTGCCTATTTACTTCAACAGGCATCTGTTGAATGTCGACCATGCAAACATCTTGCTGGCCTGGGGCCCTGGTGCTTTCACTGAAGGGCCTTGGAGCCCAAAACAAAATTCCAGGGTCTGGCTCTCCAGCCACACCCATCCCTACCCATCCCCACCTAGATTTAATGAGGAGAAAGGGGCTAAAAGAAGCCCATGGGATTAACAAGTATTCCAAAACACCACCTCTAGAAAGGGGTAGAAATGGGTGTTGGGATTCAAGGCATCTGTGAAGTTAAAGGGTTGGCACAAAGCAGGCTGGATCTTGGGTTTTTGAAAACCTGACTGTTGCCATTGCTGACTCTCAGTGAGTGGTTCTCTTGCCGTGAGCCAGCGCTGAGTGCGGACCCAGCTGGGGTCTGACTTCTGTCCCTGCACTCGCCAGCCTGGTGACCTGAGGCACTCCTGGGTCACCAGGAGGGTTTCCTGCCTCCTGGTTCCCTCAGTTTTCCTGTCCTGTGGAATGGTTGCAGCATGGGATTGTAGTGAGGATTAAGGGAGAGAACTAGTGCAGAGCACCCCAGAGGGGGCTTCGCACACGGTTGGTGCTGCTTGTGGCTTTATTGACTTCCTACTTCCTGGTTTCCTAGGGAGCCTGGAGTGTTACCTTGGCTGCTGGTTAAAGGCTGGGTTGGTTAAAAGGAGCGGGGACCTGCCTCGTGCTGTGTCTGGAGTGTGGATGTGGGGTAGGGTTAGGGGACTGGCAGATGAACTGGTCAGACTGCTCTGGTCTCGAGATGTATAAAAGAGTGGGTGAGAGGACAAGGCCATGGAGGTAATGGCATTTGTCACATCTTTTAGTGGTTCTTATAGATGATAAGGGCCTCAAAAAAATCTCAATGTGTCCATGCCCAGAGTGGTCCATTATGGGCACATACCCACAGGGCAGTGACCCCAGCTCCCATCTCTCTCTCTCTCTCTGTCTGCCTGTCTGTCTCTCTCTCTACACACACACACACACACACACACACACACATATAATTATTAAAGATAAATTAGGGACTTCCCTGGTGGCTCAGTGGTTAAGAATCCACCTGCCAGTGCAGGGGACACGGGTTCGAGCCCTGGTCTGGGAAGATCGCACACGCCATGGAGCAACTAAGCCCATGTGCCATAACTACTGAGCCCACGAGCCACAACTACTGAGCCCACACGCCACAACTACTAAAGCCTGTGCGCCTAGAGCCCATGCTCTGAAACAAGAGAAGCCACTGCAATGAGAAGCACGTGCAGCACAATGAAGAGTAGCCCCCACTAGCCGCAACTAGAGAAAACCCGTGTGCAGCAATGAAGACCCAATGCAGCCAAAAATAAAAATAAATAAAATTAAAAAAAATTAAAATAAATAAATAATAAAATATACATGCATATATGTATGTATATACACATATGTATGTATATACAATCTGTTTTTCATAATTTTTTATTTTGAAATAGCTTGACTCATAAGAAGTTGCAAAAGTGGTATAGAAAGTACTCATGTAACCTTTACCCAATGATAACATCTTATATATCTGTAGTACACAATCAAAATTAGGAAATTGACATTGGTATAATGCCATACATTCTTTTAAAGAGTGCTCAGCTCAAGACTAGGAATCTATTTTCAGCACAATTATTTGAGTTGCCGACTTTAGCTCCACTTTGGTGAGATAAGCACTGGGGATTTTGAGATGGATTAGCCCTGGTCCTCAGCAAAGTTTGGTCACAGAGGAGAGAGATCCAGACTGGATGGGTTTCATGGGTTTCACGTCACCTGTGGTTTACAGTGATCCAGCATGTTCTTTGGAATTGATTGCCTTATGAGGTAGTGACTTTCTCATCACCAGACATATTCAAGCATGAGCCTTAGGATCCCTGGCCCCAGCACCAAGAGAGAGCTTGGACCAGATGCTCCCTGAGTGAAAATCCTGTGATTCTCTCAATTGCTTTGGCAGAGTTTGCAGCTAACATTGATCATGCTATGAGTCAGGTGATACTCCACATTAATGTATTATAGTTGCCAAATCACCTTCCTGGGCTCTGGTTTAACTAGTTCATGTGAGTTAAATCCTGGTACTCTGTATTGCAGGCATTGTTCTAGGCCTTGGAGTACAGAGATGAATAAGACATCGTGAGTACAAGCCAACATCTAGTGGGGAAGATGTTACAAACACACAACTATGATATAAATAAGTACACGCAGGTGTGGAGTGCTGAGAGACTCAGGGGGAAGTGGTTAGTTTTGTAAATAGCCACAAGGCTGGGAGGCCAGGAGGGTGCAAGTTTTGAGAGAGGAGCTGGATCACCGGAGATGGGTTGGAGTTTCCTGGATTGATAAAGAGTTGGGGGGTAGAATCAAGGGAAGGAAAGACATTCTTGGGGGAGGAAACAGCACAAGTAAAGACCCTGCAGCATGGTGTTTATATGCATGGGAGAAGGCTTGATGTGACAGATTGTGGGCTCCAGGGGACAAAGTACTTGCTGAATATGAAGCCAGATTAGATTTGGCCTCCACCTTATGCTAATGACAAAATGTTGGTACTACTGAGAGCTGCTTAGAGAATGTTTATCTTTGAGTCATGCCAGTGAGAGGTTTTCAGCTATCTGAGGATCATGCAGTTGTGAGGAACCAGATCCCCCAAAGTGGGGTTGATCAGTGATTTGGCAGGTCCTGAAGCATCTGCCCTGATGCCCCAGAGTCTCAGCATTTCTTCCCTGGGCTTGGCTACTCTTGGCCACCACCTCTTCAAGGGTACAGCAAAGACCCAACAGGATGCACCTCTCAAGTGCTTGGCAGCTTTTGCTGGACAGCTTTGGGGTCCTGTGGGCTCTTCTGGCTGTTGCTGTTCTTACATATTGAGTGTACAGAAGATTCACACACTGGATCTCTTGCTGGGTGTGACCCTTTGGGTCAGGAGTGGCAGAATGATGCTGCTGTGAATTGCAGTGAGCAGTTTGGGGACCTGATTGTTTTACAGGTTTCCTTGGAACCACATAGAGACTTTGTATTTTTGGAAATGCATAGATCTGGGTTGCTAATGTCTAGCAGGTGGCTCCCTTCCCCTTTCTGTCACCCTTTGGTATCATCTGTCAGACTTACTTCGGGATATTTCATTATAGTCCAATCAAGGAACATGGGAGATTCCCAGAGGAAGAAGATCTACCTCTGTCATTGACCTGGGCGAGGACCACTGGGAATATCTGACCTTTTCACCAAGGCAAACTTTGACCTTTGAGAGCTTCCTTCGGTTTCTGAAAGTAGAGATTCTTATTTTTAGTACTTTCTCTTTTTAACTGCAGGAGGGAAATAAGAATGGAATGGAATACCTGTGTAGAGTCAGAGAGCTGAGAAGACGTTAGGAAAAAATATCCCAGAAGTAGTGCTGGATGAGAATCAAGTTATGAGAATCCCACTGATGAGAGGTGGATAGAAACAGAAGGCCCTAGTTCAGTGATTCAACAGCTTAGCTGTTTGCATCGGATGCTAAGAATGTATGCAGCAGCAGTGGGCCTCTTGTGTAGTAGGTCCATCACCAATTTCCTAAGAAACTGGGGCTCTCCTGGCTAGAAACATGGCCTACTTTTTCTGAGAAGGAAATGTCAATTTGGGGGTGATAATTTTTTTTTTTAATTTTTTTTTTTTTTTCTTTTGCGGTACGTGGGCCTCTCACTGTTGTGGCCTCTCCTGTTGCGGAGCACAGGCTCCGGACGTGCAGGCTCAGCGGCCATGGCTCACAGGCCCAACCACTCCCCGGCATGTGGGATCCTCCCGGACCGGGGCACAAACCTGTGTCCCCTGCATCGGCAGGCGGACTCCCAACCACTGCGCCACCAGGGAACCCCTTAAGTTTTTTATTTTATATTATCTACAAAGTAAAAGTGTTTTCCTTAACTTAAAAGTTGAACCACCGTAGACAGTGATCACTTCATCAGACTTGATTTATAAATAATCTGTCAGCTTGATGGTAAGAATTTACTGAACCTTTGTCAAACAAATTAACTATTCATAGAGATGTGATAATTTAAAACAGAAGAGCAAGCCCAGTGGATGGACCCTGGGAGGGCTGACTGATGGGAAGCCTCTCATCAAAGGCACTTGCTGAGGGCTGAAGGGGGTGCACAGCAGTACTGAGTGTCCAGAGCGGCTGCTCCCTAGCCCAGGGTCAGCCCTGGGCAGGGCAGTCAACTGGACACAGCATATCACAGCATGAGTTGTCTAAGAGGTTGAGAGAACATGCAAGATCTGAGCTGTGCTTGCGGGTCTCACAAGACCACAGCTCTGTTGCCCATGGTTTTGGTTCGGTGAATGAAATGATTGGACAGGAAGGCTGAGCCCATCCCATCAGCCCACCTAGCAAACTCAGAGGGGTTCTGGGGTGTGTTCTGATTCAAGCGGCTGGGAGCGCTGCGTAGACATTAGCCAGAGAGAGGGCTGGGACTCGGACAAGACGCACTAGAGCCCTTGTGTGTGGTCCTGTAATTCACGTCTGTGGCTCTCACTTGAAAGGAGTGGTTCTTGGATTTTGGCAGGTGTCAGAACCACCTGGAGGACTTGTTAAACACGGATTTCTGGGCCCTGCCCTAGGGTTTCTGTTTCAGTGGTTTGGGGTAGGAGCTGGGAAGGTGCATTTCTAACCGCTTCTTGGGATGATGATGCCACTGGTCCATTGATCTAAACTGCAAAGGAAGTCCGAATCCTGTGGAGGGGATCTGCTTTCTGCTTCCATAGACACTAGGCAGCCAAGCAGATACCTGGGCTGGAAGGTGACAGGGAAGCAGCCTGTCCCACTCAGGGCTCACCATCTGAGGACCCATCATTCTTTATTTCATTCCGTTCTTCCGCTTGTCCTTCAGACTCAGAAATTCAAAAGGGGGCTTCCCTGGTGGCGCAGTGGTTAAGAATCCACCTGCCAATGCAGGGGACACTGGTTCAAGCCCTGGGCCAGGAAGATCCCACATGCCACGGAGCAACTAAGCCCATGAGCCACAACTACTGAGCTTGCGCTCTAGAGCCCGCAAGCCACAACTACTGAAGCTCGCGCACCTAGAGCCCGTGCTCCACAATAAGAGAAGCCACCGCAATGAGAAGTCCGTGCACCACAACGGAGAGTAGACCCCGCTCGCCACAACTAGAGAAAGCCCGCGCGCAGCAACAAACACTCAACTCAGCCATAAGTAAATAAATAAATAAATTAATTAATTTAAAAAAAGAAATTCTGGGCTTCCCTGGTGGCGCAGTGGTTGAGAGTCTGCCTGTCGATGCAGGGGACACGGGTTCGTGCCCCGGTCCGGGAAGATGCCACGTGCCGCGGAGCGGCTAGGCCTGTGAGCCATGGCTGCTGGGCCTGCGTGTCCGGAGCCTGTGCTCCGCAACGGGAGAGGCCACAACAGTGAGAGGCCCGCGTACCTCAAAAAAAAAAAAAAAAAAAAAAAATTCGAAAGGGTGGCTTATGACACAGCATTTTTAGTTAAAGAAAAAAGAGAACCAAAATGCCTGCCACGTGGTGTCTGGGGCAGAGAGACTCCTGGGGTTTTATAAATTATTTGGGTAGCCTGTTGAGTGCTGCCTGAGAATTTTGCCAGGATCTGAGCTGTACAAGGTGGCCCATTAATGTCCAGTGGGAAGCTGCTGGGTTCTGGTGTGTGAACACATCCAGGGACTCTGAACACGTGTACTTCAGGCACTAAGTCAGTTAGAGGTGGAAGAGAAAACGTGTCTTTGCTGTGTTCTGTTGAAAGTCCTTTTTATCATTCCCTCATGTTTCTTTAAGGGAACTCGAGTGGCAGAATATTATTTAGAGCACTTTGTAAGTTCCCAGTGATTAGATAGGAAATGAACTGAATGTGAGTTCACATTTTACCCTCAAGAAGACTGCCTTGTGGAAGCCTTGCAGTGCATTGGTCAAAAGCAGGACCCTGTTCAGAATGCCTGGTGTTTGAATTCTGGCTTTGTCACCTTATCTGTGTGTGATGTGACTTGCCTGCACCTGTTTCCTCACCTATAAAATTGGGATAATATCAATACTAGCACCTGTTTAATAGAATTGCTAGGAGGACTAACTAAGGCAATTCATGTCATGCAATTAGAATTGCACTTATAAAAAAAAGTCATCATGTTTTAGTTATCACTGCTAACCTTGAGCTGTGAAAAGACCTGTAATGTATGCCATTTGCGTGTGTACACTTTTAGGAATGGAATTCTTAGTTTTCCTACCTACCCAAGATTATGTTTTATATAGGCTATCAATGTGCTGGAGAAAATTAGCTGGAGGGAGGAAAAATTCGTTAGAAAATTCGTTAAGCCTCATCTGAGCTTTTACCTGCTGCTACTTTCATCACCACCTCTCGTTCTTCTATTTCAACAGACCTTTACAGGTTTTGTGGAGCCATGGAATTCATGTGTCTAAAAGGAAGATGTATGTGATATTGAAAGGAACGCACGTGTGATGTTAATAATGCCTCACACATCAAAGGGTCTTTGTGTGCTGGGTCTCATGTAATACCTACAATGATCTTATTAGGTTCTGTTAGTTCCATTTGATCGTTCATACAATGAAGGCTTCAGAGACGTGACTGGCCCAGGCTCCCCCGGCGGTTAACGACCGCTGGGATCCTAACCTCCTCTCCTGCTCTGGGACCACCCTCTTCCCGTGTGTGTAACACCTGGCTCGCTTGTGACTTGGGGTTTGCATTCAAATTTGTGATTCTGTTCATTGAGACATGGTAGCCTGGTTACTCTTGCTCTGTAACAAACCGCTCTAAACCCTGGAGGTCTGAAACAACCGTTTTATTTTACTTGTGGATTCTGTGGATCATTCAGATTGAGCACAGGGGGAGGGCTTGTTGGGCCCTCAGCAGGCAGTTGCCCACGTTGGGGCTGGTATCATCCAGGACACCTTCCTTCACATGTCTGGCCGGCACCTGGCAGGGGCAGGACTCTCAGGTGGGCTACCAGCCAGAGCACCTGCATGTACCCTCTCAAGGAATTGGGTTTCCTCCCAGCATGGCGGCCGCGTTCCTAGTAAGAGCCTCAAGAGAGCCGAGTGGAAGCACATGCATTTTTATGATCTAGCCTTGTGGTCCCAGAGCATCACTTCTGGTGTTCGAGATGGCCACGGCTGCCCAAGTTCAAGGGGAAGGCATATAGAGCTGACCACTCGGTAGGAGTGTCAAGGTTGCATTATTAAAAAGCAGATGACTTCAAAGAAGGGAATACATGTTTACATTGACAGAGAATGTGATGTATTCTCAGCATAGGGGGTCATAGGTGAGGATCCTGAGTGGACGATCAGGTCAGTTTGGACACAGTGGGAGTGGGGGAAGAAAGAGGGTGCTGGGTCATCAGCCACCTGACAGATATTTGTTCAGATGATCTTGGAGCCAGGCAGAGTGAGCAGGGCTCCTGCACAGTCACTTCACATGGGAAGTCCAGGACTCTGCATACAGTCTTATCCTGTTGAGAATTTGACCTTATTGAAGACCATTTTAAGATTTATTTATAGTTAGCACAGGACCTACAACATTCCATTTACTATCTAAAGAGTGAAAAGTTCATCTCAGTCAACATCCTGCCTGGCTTGTATTTAAGTCAGATGGGAAGAAAAAAAATCAGCACCCGTAGAAGATTGCTCGTAAAAGTTTATTTTACATTTATGTGAAGTTTATTTTCAGTGCTGGGATTCTTCATAGGGTAGGTATTTCTTTTAAAACTGTTAATAGTGTATTTCCTTTTCGTTTGCCACTCTCCACCAAAGTAAGCTCTCTCTGATTTTTGAATCCTCTTCATATCCTCAGAATGGTCTAACTTTCAATAATGATTGGAGAAGTTCCAGGTTAAGTAGAGAGTAAAATCCTATTGCTTTATGACCTTTGGATTAGGATCAAGTGTGGTATAATAAAATATCAGTCCCAAGAGTCACCTTTGCTGATTTTTTCCCTATTATTCTTTCCTGTTTTTCCATATCCATCCAGTTCTTGCAGCCAAGGATTGTTACATTAAGATCCAATCTGAAATTAAAACTCAGGGTTTTAACCAATAAGCTATAAAGCTGTTGAACTCCCCTGGGATGTGGTTATCTTTTCCTAAACTCCCTAAGTTGTCTCTTCTTAGCCCCACAGTTGATTTCTTATTGAGCCTTTGGAAGGATCCCCAGTGTTTCCCACCACTGCCCATCAGAGTGGGGACAATTAACTGTTCAGAACTCTTAAGGTCACAGGCTTTGCAACTGCATCCCTTCAGTACACGGGGAGGGCTTCCCTGGGAGGGGGGGTGCTCCAGTTGCCCTACCTGGGGACACAGGTCTGAAGTCATGGTGGAGAGGGGCATCAGGCCCCAGCTGAACGGGAGCCACTTGGTCCAGATTTACAGAGAACCTTCTGTAACGTTCTGGAGCACGTTCTCAGAACCTTCCAGAGGACCTCGCCCTGGACTTGCCTTCAAGGGTCTTTTGACACAGGGACTGTGTCCTTGTATTCAGCTCCTCTGAAGGGACCCTCACGTCAAGGCTAATAGAGAGGGAGGCAGGCAGCTGGACCCAGTTGCCTTTGGACGTTTGGTGACAAAAGGACATTCATTGGTGAGGCTCTTTCTGGTGAGGGGGTTGATGCCACCACAGACTGCTGTCACCCCAACCCTAGACCCGCACCACACGCCACTGGTGTAGCTCACGCTCCTGCAATCCTGCTTATCAGTAGCAGATTCTAGAACATCCTGTTCGCGGGCATAGAGGTGGCTCAGAGCACTGTGAGGAGACTGGGCCCCCAGGTGACCGGCCAGCCTTCAGCAGGTGTGTATCAACATGATCCACAGACCCATACCTGCTAGTATGTTGATCCCGCTGCTCTTTCCTGTGACTTTATCTACTGTCTCGTATTGAGGGGTAACTGAAGGTAGTGAGAGTCACAGAAGTAACATCGATGATGATGACTAGTAGTTACTGAACACTTGCCCCACCCAGGCACTGTTGGAAGCTCTTTACCCAGCTGTCTGCTAGTCCTCACCGCAACCCTGTGACAGATGGGCTGTCATCACCCCCTTTACTCACAGGGAAACTGGGGCCCAGAGAGGTGAGCGACTTTGCCTAAACTCTTATGAGCAGAAAGCAGTGAAGTGGGCCCCAAATTCAGTTTGACCCCAGAGCCTGGCCCCCTACCCTGGGGCCTGGGCTGTTTTGTTGAATATCCGGGGCCATCCAGGCCCGGGTGACAAAGCACGGCTGCAGAAAAGCCCTGTGTGGATAATCCTACCTCTTGAGCATCTGCTCATCAAAGTGGGGGCTGTCTGGAAAGTGCTTTGAGCACCATAGAAGCAAGTTATTAAAAGCCAAGGAATTTTTTTATTCTGATAAAAGATCAAGGTTTTCATAATTAAGTTTGGGGGAAGGGGGAAGGGTGCTAATTTTTAAACTATCTGAAAATCTGTCCCAAGAAACAAAACCTGGAGTCAAGTAAAAGGACCATTTTGGAGCCAGAAGAAGAGAGGGGAGGGACAGCCATGCCCCTGAGAAAGGCTCACTGCCTGGCAGCCCAGAGCCGGTGGACCCTCAGGTGGCTTTAATTCTGCTGCTGTTTGTGGAGCATCCACTGGTCTCCAGGGCAGGGCCACAGAAGTAAACAGGCTGCATCTGTGTCTCAAGGACCTCTCCTCCAGGAAGAACAAGAGGTGACAAAGCCCTTCTCTGGCGGGGCACACAGGGCAGGGGAAGGAGGGGGCAGAAAAGGATGAATTTGGCTGTGATCTGGGGTGGCCTCTTAATGTCTTTTAATAGGAATATTCATAACCTTCCTGCTCTGCACTTCCTGTGAATGGGGACTCTTGATTGTTTTTTCCTTTAATGAGGGAAAGTGGGCATTTGTTGGAAGTTACACCTACATGTTGAGCTCTCCATTTGGGTATGAGGGATCTCAGTTCAATGTGAGGGAGGACAGGAGAAGTCCCACCCAAGGTCATTTTCCATCTAAAGTCCTGTTGGAGAAGTTGAGGTGGGAATTGCGGAAGGGGCAAGGCTTCGTGGGGCATGGCAGGAGTGCCCATGGGAGCCAAGCATGTAGCCCCAGCCACAGTTCTTGCTTGAAAAAAAAGTATGAAGCATATAAGCAATATCATATGATATTTGTCTTTCTCTGTCTTACTTCACTCAGTATGACAGTCTCTAGGTCCATCAGTGTTGCTGCAAATGGCATTATTTCATTCTTTTTTGTGGCTAATATTCTATTGTATATATGTACCACATCTTCTTTATTCACTGCTCTGTCGCTGGACATTTAGGTTGCTTCCATGTCTTGGCCATTGTAAATAGTGCTGCAATGAATGTTCGGGTGCATGTGTCTTTTTGAATTATGTTTTTTTTTGTTTTTTGTTTTTTGCAGTACGCAGGCCTCTCACTGCTGTGGCCTCTCCCATTGCAGAGCACAGGCTCCAGACGCGCAGGCTCAGTGGCCATGGCTCATGGGCCCAGCCGCTCCGCGGCACGCGGGATCCTCCTAGATCGGGGCACAAACCCGCATCCCCTGCATCAGCAGGTGGACTCTCAACCACTGCGCCATCAGGGAAGTCCTGAATTATGTTTTTTTCTGGAGTGGGATTGCTGGATCATATGGTAGTTCTATATTTAGTTTTTTAAGGAATCTCCACACTGTTCTCCATAATGGTACTAATTTACATTCCCACCAACAGCATAGGAGGGTTCCCTTTTCTCCACACCCTCTCCAGTATTTATTGTTTATAGATTTTTTTGATGATGGCCATTCTGACCGGTATGAGGTAGGGATAAATTGGGAGATTGGGATTTATATATACACACTACTATACATAAAATAGATAACTAATAAGGACCTACTGTATAGCATAGGGAACTCTACTCAGTACTCTGTAAGGACCTATATGGGAAAATAATTTTAAAAAGAGTGAATATATATGTATAACTTATTCACTGTGCCATATGCCTGAAACTAACATAACATTGTAAATCAACTATACTCCAATAAAAATTATTTGAAAAAACAAAAAAAGAACAAGAAAAAAGTATGAAGCAAAAATTACAGAATCAGTTTGGCTCAGGAGCTCAGGAACCCAGGTATGGCCATGATGCCCTAGGGTCCAGGTGACAGAGGCTGACCCCTGCCCCTCATGACCACATCCTGGAGGCAGTCCGGGCTCTGAACACTGTTCCTCTAACACAGAGCAGCTGGGCGGTGGGGGTGGGAAGAGCGGAGAGGTGAGGGCCACATCCAGTGAGGTCACTGACTTCCCAAGGTGCCCCCCATCCCACTGCCCTGTGGATGATGTGGACACTTCTGTACCCAGTTACAGTAGTTGTACATGGCTGAGCCCCTCAGCCTCACTGCCCTGGCTTCCCTGTATTCTTTGAGTAGGGATGCCTCAAGGCTTGGTTCATTGATTTCATTTGCTTGAGTTAAAAGGAACCCTGGCTGGACATAGAGTGACTGTAATCATAAAAACCAAGTGATGACTTTGGCCTCATCCGAGCCAAGGGGTGTTCACGCTCTCATGGCTGACAGTTGTGAGAGCCGCAGGTCTTTTTGTGTCCTTCAGAGGCAAAGGGCGGCCTTGGGCTCCCCAGAGACCCATAAAATGTGACCACACAAAGCCGCAGGATCAGCGATGGAACCAACTGTTTCTGCCTTGAGCAGAAATCCAAACAGGCTTTTTCAGCCCAGTCTGCCATTTTTAAAAAGTTTTTTGTTTGTTTTTTTGCTTGTTTGTTTGTTTTAATTTATTTTATCTATTTATTTTTGGCTGCGTTGGGTCTTTGTTGCTGTATGCGGGCTTTCTGTAGTTGGAGTGAGCGGGGGCTGCTCTTCGTTGTGGTGCGTGGGCTTCTCATCGCGGTGACTTCTCTTGTTGCAGAGCACAGACTCTAGGTGCGTGGGCTTCAGTAGTTGTGGTGCACGAGCTTAGTTGCTCTGTTGCATGTGGGATCTACTCGGACCAGGGCCTGAACCCGTGTTTGCTGCATTAGCAGGCGGATTCTTAACCACTGCACCACCAGGGAAGCCCTGCCACTTTTGTTTCTAATGTATCCTTAAAAGGCATGAAGAAGTGGCATGGGTGATGGCTGGAAAGGTTATTTTTTTTCAGTGGCCTCTTTAATTTTGGAATGACTGGCCTTTTTCCTGAAGCTTCTCCTGAATTATCATTTTACATTCTGTTTTTAATCAGGTTGTAATTCAAGAGGAACAATTAATAAAACCTTCCATTTCCACATCTACTGTGAAGCTTTGTAACTTCTTCCTGTGAGGTGGTGGCTAAATGAACAGAACATGAGAAATCTAAGTAGATTTGTGGAAACACAAACACATTTTAGTTTAGTTGTGAGTGTCACTTGGAATATAAATAGGGCCCTAGAGGATTCTCATATTGGTCTTTCCTCCTGGAGGCCTTCAGTATTATCTTGTGCTGTCATCTTTATGTTGTATTGGAAAAATCTGGGATTCTTTTTCCCTTGGTCATTATTTACTTTTTAAAAATAATGGTTTAAAGATTTCTTGCTATTTAATCTCAAGCCCAAACATGGTTTCTAGTGAAGAAAAGATATTTAATAAAGTTGGGTATTTTTAGTTCCAGAAAAAAAATTGGGGGGAGGGGGAGGATGGGCTGCATCTAAAATGTGGAAGAAATGTTTAGGTGGGGCGGTGGGTATACTCTGAGTCCTGTTCCTTTTGCTCTTTAAAAACTTGTTTCCTGTGGAAAAAAGAAATGTTTGATTTTGGAACTTTTTTGTGTACTGTTTGGTGGTCCTAACTTTTAATTCATTGGTGGGAAATTTTGGATGAGCTCGTTTCATAAGGATGTATGTGTCTTAAGAGATGGCAGGGGGTGAGGAAGCTTAACCTCCTTCGGAAGGGCCTGCATCCTTGGATGCTGCTACTTTTTGGTGGAAAATGTAAAGGCTGGTCTACTTTCGGGTGACTTTTCAAAGAGGATAGTAGCTGCCCCCTCTTCATTCTTGGCTTGGCGTGCCCTTAGGGAGAGCTTCCTTATTAGCCATCCTTCCCCAAAGTGGTCCCTTTACCTCCATGTTTGCTTGCATCTGCCAATTCAGTCAAGAGAGACTGATCTCCTAGGCTCTAGCTCACCACTCTGATTTGGATTTAGATGGGATCAGGAATTTTGTTCGACATCCTTTTGTCTTTAAAAAAAAAAGAAGAGATGGCAATCCATAATCTCAAGCCTATTTCTTCCTGTCCCCACCTGTTTCTGTGTCCAGGTCCCTGAGAGCTGCAGGGAAGAGCCTCATCATGGTGGGAGGGGAAAAGGAAGGTAGGAAGGAAGGTCCTAGGATGCTTTCTCCCCATTGCTCCTGAGGTTCAGTTGTATGTAGCCATGTACCTGTCAGCTGGGGCTGAGGAGGGAGAGCAAGCAGAGATGAGGGGAGGAGGAAGAAGGTTGTTTGGGGTGGTTTGTAACTGGTGAGTGGAATCCCGATCCTGGTAAGAGCAGTGAACTTATCCTTGCCCATTGTCCCTCATCATTTAGTATCCCATCCTTCCCAGGAGAAGTTCCAAGAGCCTGTCCTCTGGTGTCTGGGCAGGGGTCTCCCCAGAGGCCCTATCGCCCTAGGGAAGCACCCTCGTCAGCCTGCCTTTCTCTTGATTCCTCTCTTGGTGCTGCTTGGTGCCACCGCTCCTTTAGACCAAGCCAAATTGCATGTAGCAGAAAATCCAAATAAGATATTTGTATGATTCAGGTTTATTACTCTTACACAAAAGAAGTTCAGGACTGGTACGGTGGTTTCATGGTCATCAAGGGTCTAGTATCCTTATCTCTTTCTGTCCCACCATCCTCAGACCATGGCTTCCAGCCTCAAAACCATCCTTATCACCCAGTGTGACTGTTGGAGCTCCAGCCATCACATCCAAATTCCAGATGGGAGACAGGAGGAACAGAGAAGAGTACAAAGGAGTACATGTCTCAGCTAAGTTGTTTCCCTTTATGGAGCTTTCCCGGAAAGCTCACATGGTGATTTCTGCTTGCATCCCATGACCTCCTTTCTGCAAAGGAGGTTGGAAAATGTTGCCTGTCGCTAGGCACATGGAAGTCTCTGCCGTGGTCCAGCATATGTGAAGTACCTTATGTGTGGACCTCAGCATACTCTGCCAAGCATTCTAGCTACTTACATAATATCTAACCCTCCTATCAGACCCTCAGCTGTTTGGAAGCAGCTTATCCTCTTCTTTGTACTGTTTATAGCTACCAACCCAGGGGCATGTGTGGTGGGCTCTCAGCCCATCTTTGCTGAATTAAATCAAATTCAGACCCTCCCTCTCCCACCCCGCCCCCCGTTGGATCTGCGATTATAAATGATTTCTTGTCAGGCATTAAAAAAAAACTAACTTCTTCCCAGAGGGCTTTTACATAATTATCAGTTTAATATGTGATTATGATAAGGGTGCTAATAATTATTAATAAAATTGGAAAAATCTAGGTCATGAAAATTGGCACTATTGGTAAACATGTGATTATACTCTCTGATTCCAGATGTTAGAGAGACAGGAGAGAAGCATTTCATCACTAGTCAGTGTTAGTAGAATGTCAGGGAGAAATCTTTATGAAAAATGCCCTTTTTGACTCTTTTGAGTTTGAACTTACAAAAATATAGGAAGATCAGAGTTGCCTGAGAAACTTTGTGTTAGTACTTCATATTTGTAAATGGGCAGGTAATCCTGAAAATCTAGTTATGTCAGTTTATGTTCCACCACATAAAAAAAAAAAAAAAATAGGTGGGTGGAAAAAATAAGAATGGTTGGAAGGAAGGGCTTTCCCTTTTGCTCTTGGAGGGAAGGAAACCTGCCTGAACCGGACATCTCAGCTGGACAGTGTCTTTGGTGAGCCCTTGCCATGTGACCGGCTGATTCACTTTGTCTGCTAGGTCCCCAGAGAGGTGATGTAAGCAGGGCCTGGAGCTTCTAGGGAGAGGAGAAAAATCAGTACTGGCCCCACCCTCTGGCCTTGGAAACTTAACAGAGCTCAGGCCAAAAGCAGATGGAGGTTTGCAGCTACATTTTGTGATTCTGTCTCAGATGTTGGTCATAGCATCTGTTGTTTCCTCTTTCTCGTTTTCCCTTCCCTTCCCTTTCTCTCTCTTACCTTTTCTCCTTTTCTTTTCCAGTTATGCTCCTATGTGCAACCATTCTGCTCTCCCCAAATCAACTCAGGTCTGATCTTTGGAAATATGTGCACGAGGAGCCATGGGCTGCTGCTGTAGTTTTGGTTTTGAATCTGGTGAATCCGTGCTAAGAGGTTGAGTAGAAAGAGCCTGGGCTTTGGTGTCTGCGAGACACAGGTGTTAACTCCAGCTCCACCATCACTGGCTGTAGACTTGGGGCAAGTGCCTTCACTTCTCTGAATCTCCCAAATCTCATCTGTAAACTGAAGTTAATTCCTACTTCAAAGGGTCATTAGGAGGATTGAATGAAATATGCAGAAAAGCACAGAGAGGCGGATGAAGACCAGATTGTGTTGGGCTACGTACGCCAGGCTGAGAGGTTGGATTTGATGTGGCTGCTCTGAGAGTCAGGGCAGTGGTGTGATAGGTGTTCCCAGAAGGTCACTCTGGCTCTAGAGAGACCGGATTGGGGCGGGGGCAGGCGGGTATGGAAGCGGACGGCCCAGCTAGGAGGAGAGCTGTGGAGAAGGGGGCTGGACCTTTGGGAGGTGAGGACAGTAGGAATAGCTGAGGTCTTAGATGTGGAAGAGGGAAGGACGGGGAGCAATCAAGCAGGAGTCCTAGGTTTGGGGATGGTGGTGCCCGTCCCAGAGCCTGGCGGAGGACTGCGCACGTGGATGGCAGCTGCAGCGTGCTGGCCAGCTGGCTGGATCCCTGAGAACCTGGAGGAAAGAGGGGGTGCATGTGTTGGATGGTGAATACCGTGGGGCAGGCCATGGTCCACCTCTGCTCTTGCTTTGAAGCTGTTGTGCTCTGACCATCCACCCGTTTAGACAGCAGCTTCTAGAAGCAAGTTGGGCAGGATCCAGCGAGGCCTGGAATGTGACACAGTCTCCTGAAAGCGTTAGGGACCCTGGATAGTCACCTTGATACCACCTTAGATGACACTGGTCCCCTCACTGGTACTGTCTGCTCGAACAGAGAGTCAGGACAAAGTGAAAGCTACCCCAGAGCTGGATTCGGGGTGGACTTTGGAATTTGAGCAGCATTCTCAAATTTGGGCACACTGATGGTGTGACTGTTATAGGTGAGTCAGAACCCCACCCCAGAGCATGTACCTGTAGATCTCGGGGTGGGGGGCCCCTGGAAATCTGAGTTTTGAAGTGTTTTGAGAGACACTGTCCTGGGTGGGGGGAGGTTTCCACGCGACTCCTGCCCTGGTTCTTTTCTTCCCTTTTTTTTTTTTTTTTTTCCTTCATTGAGGGAAATCAGTTTGGTGGCGGTGTTTCCTCATCTTGTTTGTAATCCAGACTCTGGGGGCATTTAGGAGCAGACAACATCCCCACTGAGGAATAAGAAACCTTGCGTGTATTTTATGAATATATTCCTAAAATAATGACAATAGCAGCAAACAAACATACAGTGAGGTCTTTGTGTTTGTGAAATGATTGTCATGCATTAGAGCCCAGATAAAAGGCTTTGGCAAATCTGTAAAGAATATTTCAGAGAGAAAAAGAACAGAATTTATAGGGTCTAAAAATAGCAGCTGAAGTGCTGCTGTGTTTAACTTGTCAGGAAACCTGTCGCATTGAGACAGGCAGGGGATTTTATTTCTCTGGCCCCGAGGTCACTTGTCTTGTTTAAGAAGGGGCAGCAAACATTTCCAAATAGGGATGGGTTTTTAAGGGGAGGAAGATGGCTGAGTGTATATGGTATTTCTTGTTTTCTCCTCTTCCTCTTCCTGCTTCCTGCATCACTCCAATCTTCCCCCTAAGAAAAGGAAGGCAGGCCTGGTTTTCTCAGTAGAGTAAGTGGGGGCTGCCTCGGTGGCAGAGTTTTGAATACATTGACAATGATGCTTGTTGATGCCACATTTGGTGACGGCTGGTCTGAGGAGTGGTGGTGGCAGTCTGATTATTTGGTCTTTGTGCGTTCCTGCACAACCCCACTAAGTAAGGAAATCAACCCATAGTTGAAGAAATAATGGTGTGACTTTTCCAAGGCCGATTGGCTGTTTTCCAGACCTTGCTTCTCCCATTTCTGGGCAAGGGTGGTATCTTCGCAATTCTCTACAACCCACAAAAGAGGTGTCTCCCCCACCCCCGGCCTAGGCAGTCTTCAGGCTTCTATACTTAATAACATTATGGAATTAGCATCCCCAAACTTGTCAATTAGTAGGACTTCAAACCCCTTGCCTTTCAATACTTACTGAAACCTTGGCTGAAATTAATTATATCAATACTTATTGTGGAGACTCTGAAGGTTATGCTGTCCATCCATTTTCTAGGCCAGTCGTTGAAAACTGGTAGCCTGGAGGCTGGATCCTGCTCAGTCATGTTTGCTTGCCCTGCACAGTGTGGACCTATACAATTGTCAGAATTTAAAAGTGGGATATTTTGTTTACAAATCTTATCTTTGGATTCTCGTGCAGTGCTCCAAGATACATCCTTGGTTTAGACTTCCTCTGCTGAGAGTGGAGTCCCCAGACTGCTGGGCATAGATCCCTGACCACCCAAAGGTGGCTCTCCTGTAGGTCATGATGAGAAACAGCCACTGCTGCTTCTTAGAGGATAGTAAGAAAAGGGGTGAATCAGTTGTATGTTGAACCATCAGTTGTATGTGTGTTCAGATGTTCTAGAAAACATCTGCGTATACAGTTGGCACGTGCTCTCAGCATTAGCTGTTGTTGCTGTTATTATTATCATTGTCATCGTGGCATTCCCTGTTTTCTGTGAGGGTTCTTTTGAAGATGTTGTTCACTGCATAACCCAGGGCCTTATGGGAACCCCAGGGAAGACATGTATATTAGACCTCAGTTCCAGGAAATAGTTGTCCTCCTTCTGGGTTCCTGGCTCATTTATACCTTATTCATGCTACAAATTGTGTTTATAATTTTGCCTTAGCTGCTGGGAAGCTCGGGTAACTTTGCAGCTCATTTCTAACAGAAGGACATGATTTTATGGTATGCATTTGTTTTCACATGCCATCGTTTCTCACTGCTCTGCTTTTCTCACTTGTTTATTTTATTGTGGGCATTTTTGTAAGCATCCTTAAATACTGTTTGGAACAAGGCTAGGTGTAAATTAAAACAACAGTAACAAAATGTCTGTTCCTCTGAGAGAGGGTTTATAGTATCACTGCAAATAGGCTCCCACATCAGGATAAGCCCACATCTAAGCTTTGGGATGTCACATGGTCTTTCTCCCTACTGGACACTACTGACCTTTAACTCCTTGTTGGACCTGGTTCTATAAATTGGGCTCAGCCTTTCCCTCTACCCCGGTAGCTTCTGTTCCTGAATTGGGATGGCTTATTCACCTGGGTAGAGTTATGTATCAGTCAGCTACTGCTGCATAACAATGACCCCAAAAGTCAGGGCATACAACAAGAAGCCGTTATCGTTGTCACATATCATTCTGAGGGATGTCTGGACAGTTCTGCTTCAAGCCATAGTTCTCCAGTTTGGCTGGGGAAGCTCTTCTCCATGTCTCTCATCCTTCTGGAACCAGTTGGCTACCAGGGCAGGCTCTTCTCATGGTGAGGGCAGAAGTACAGGAGGGGTGAGCGGAAACATGTGAGGCCTCTTAAGGGGCAGGCTCAGAGGGAGTGCTGTCGCATCTCCACGTTCCACCGGCCAAACCCAACATCAGGGCAGTGGGGAAACAGTTTGCCTCTAGTGAGAGGAAGTTCAGAGTCAGAGGCAAAAGGATGTGGGCACCAGGTGGGGGTGGGGGATGCTGTCTACCACAGGCAGTATGTCTATTGAAGACTGTCAGGGTGGTCATACTGCAGTGGACAGCCCTTAGTGGCTATGTTGGATATTCTCCATTTCTCCCCTCCACATCTGTGCTCCACCATCATTCTCCCTGCTTTGTACCCTTGGAGGCTGACCTTCCCTCTGCCTTTTAGTTGGGTTCAGTCTGAAGGGAGTACCAGAAAAAGAGGGTGGAAGTGTGCCCACCCACAGGTTGGTGTGACTGTGACCCTCTGCAGAAGGCCATAGCTTCTGCCAGGCGGCTAATTCTGATAACCTTGAGGTTCTAGTAACCTTCAGACTTGGGGCCACAAGAGCTCCCTCCTCATGTACTTTGCCATGGGGGAGGGCTCCTTTTAAACCTGCCCCCTCTCTTGTAAATAGTCCCTTCACTGAACTCCTTCTCCCTGTTTGCAGGAGCCATCTATTCCTGGCCAAGACTCTCGTGGATACATTAGGTGCTCAATAAGTGCATGGTTGAGTATCAGGGCTTCTTGTTTTTCCTCCCGTTGGCCTTTACACTGATCACTTCTTCTACCTGAAAACCCCATGGGATTTCAGACCAGGAAACCCTCCCTCTCTCCCCATTACTTGTCCAGCCACGGTTCATTGCTTCTCAGAAGAACCTGGCAGTGTCAATTCATCAGAGAGAATCCAGATAGAAAAGGTTTTACTTTTTTTTCTGGGTTTTTTTGGCATGCCCTTTGGAATAATTAGGGATTCTTTCAAGAGCAACATTTTTTCCATGGGGGATTTATTTCCCAGATATGATTTATGCCCTATCACATCCCAAGAAGGGAATGTAGGGAGTGTTTGTGGCTAAAGCAGTCTGAACATAAGGAAACTAAGTGTAAATCCCACCAGGAATGATCACCTTCATTAATTTGGGAAGGGTTGGTTAACAACTGCTGCGCCTGACTCAGTAGAGCAATGCATTTTGTTTTTCTAAGCAGGAAAAAAAAGGGCCCCACATTTCAATCTCCTGAGTGAGTTAGAGAACCACTAGAGTATTTCCCAAACTTCCCTAATCAAGTTAATGTTTTGTTAAAAGTTCAGATTCCCAGTGATTCAGGTTCACTGAGCCTGGGCTGGGGCCTAGGAATCTGTATTCAACGTGCATCCCTGGGTGAGTCATTTTAATCCCCCACACTGGGCTCAGCTAACGATTCTCACACATTTTTGTCTATTGACTAAGAAGAAATCCAATGATGATGATAATAGTAAGGGTAGTATACAAGACTATTAACATTTAGAAAGCACTGTATGGTTTGCCAAGATTTTACATATTTTGTCTCATTAACCACATTGGCCCCTTCAGGACTTGTTCTTGTCTAATATTGCCTGTGCCAACATTATTTTACCAGAATTGAAGGGAAAGAATGGTACCAGCAGGTTTTTGTTAAATATCCTAATTGATACCAGAAGCAAAGATACAGCAGTTGTCAGGTTATACACATGAAAGCTACAAGCAAACAGCCTTTAGCCCACCCTTTGAGAACCAGTGCATGTTGTCAGGATAAGATTCTTTCAACCTCACCACATGCCTGGATTGTGCAATAGGAGTTTCTAGGACGTTCTGTGGATGGTTTCCTTACAGAGAGACATTTCTAGGCAACTGACTGCTCTCTGGAGGGGAGCACAGATGTTCCCTCCTAAAAAGGACATGCTGGGCTGTTTCTTTCTTGCCAGTTAGGACGTCTCCCTTTCGAAATGCTGTTTCACGTTTCTGTAGCAGTTTTTCAGGAAGCCATGCCTAGAAAACAGAATTACTCTGATACTAGATGACTTTGCAGCCTTTGGTATCAATGCGTTGTGCTTGCTGGGATTTGGGCAGGGGGAGGTTTCCTAACTTTATTAATTAATACATTTGGGGAACCATCAAGTTATTCATTTTAATTAGAGATCCTGGGCTGCCTGTTGACTTATAACTCCTAGTTATTGCTTCTGTGACCCATTGAGGAACGAAATGTCTCGCAGGCCAAGCGGAGTTCTCTCCGTACCTAGTCCACACCCTTTCTTCTGCCTTTTGCAAAATCTGTGGCAGTGTTGAATGAAAAATAGAAGCCCAAGGACTTGGAGGGCTGGGGAGCTCTGATGCCCATGTGTTTTAGTGTTCACACATTTCCCTCAGCCATGATAAAACCTTGGATTAAAGCTGATTTATCATCATCCCTGGGTTAGCATGTATTGCGTCGTCTATCTGGGAAAATAGTGTGATATCTATTTACTCATTCTGCACTAAATTAGCACTGACTTAGATTTGAGCTTCAATTCACTGAACCAACAATTGTGGTATTGAAAACATTCTCCATATCCAAGGGCAGAGATGAGGCCATGGTGGGTAATGAGACCCTTGGGCCATGAACCTTGAAACATGCATCTTCCAGACCTGAGCTGGTGACTGTTTGCACATGACCTTACAGCACATGCTTTAGGAGAATACATTTAAGCCCAAGTCCTAAGTCCAGTGACGAATTCCAACCTTTTTGTTATTTTCTTCTTGAAGACAAAAGGAGTTTTATGCCCTGGTATTTGAGGTTCAGTTTAAGGGCAGTGTTGGTGAATCATTATTGGATGGGGAGTTTTGTGAATGCTGGGTAGTTTGTAATATCCAACCAAGAATCTACCTGCCTGTCCACTGTCCGTCCATCTGTCCATTCATCTACCTATCCAGCCATCTCTGCACTTAACTGATTCCTACAAGGTGCCTGGCACTATGTTTACATGCTAGGGTTGCAATGATAAAGCAGTAGTAATAACCATAATTTATTGAGAACTTACTATTCTCAGACGGTTTCCAATGCTCAAGGCATCTTTGTGAGGTAAGAATTGTATCGCCTATAAGAGAACAGAAGCTAATGTACCTTTACCCTGATCACCCAACCAGTCGAGGTGGAACAAGCCTGAGGCATCCTTGTGACAGGAGGAGCAGAGCTGCCTCTTCTATCTGCCTGGACCCAGGCCCACGTCGGAAGGTAGAGTGGACGTTCTGGGGCAGGGTCACAGCTGGAACAGTCCCTCATTTGTCACTTCTTGCGGTATCTTCCTTTTATTAGTGAAACCGGGATAGGGATAGTCATGGGACTGAACCTCTGGGAGGCACGTCGACTCTCGTTTCTCCGCTTTGCCCTTTACTGTCGTGGAAACTTGGGGTTCTTTCCAGACTCACTGTGTCATTTGAGGGTGCAAGAGTACAGAAGTACAAATGGAGGTCCACTCAGTGAATGTCTAAATATTGAAAAGTTCAAAACAAGGTAGCCGCTAAGTAAACTCTGTTCTGCCCTCCTACACCTTTATGACAACCTAGAAGCCCAGGATCAAATATAGGTTTCTCAGGCTCTTTGGAGTTTAGTGCAGAAATTGACAGCATAAAGATGGCTGGTCCCCAGCCCATCCCCCCACTTCTCTTTCCATCTGACTCCACCCCGCATTGCAGTGGGCCTCCTGTTTGGGACACCTCAGCCATCAGACAGTCGTGCATGTGTGTGAACACCTGTCTAAGCTCCACCCACCCACTCCACACAAAAGGCTGCCTTTGGGCCTAGATGTATACTCGCTAGTGGTGCAGCTTGCAATTGAGGGCGCGGACCCTGGAGAAGAGCCAACATACACCCTGAAAGTAGACCCAGGCTGTTTGGGCAGGAAATCCTGGGATCCTGGGCACCCAGGGCATGTCTGAAAGGGGAGGATACGAGTGCTGCCCTTGGCCTCACAACCTCCTTGTCCTTGGGGGAGAAATATAGCTAGAGGACGGTTCTCTTAAACGTGGTGCTCAAGGCAAGGGCCGCTCTTGCCCAGGTCTCAGGCTTGATACGAGGTCTTCACAGTCAGATGATGGAAGGGACTGAGAAGGTCACATGACCCACCTCTGTCATTTTATACAAGCTGAACCCAGCTAGTAATCTCAGAGCTGTGTCTGGAGCCCTGGTTCCCTGATTCCTTGGTTCCCTAGCCAATGTGCTATTCTCATCTTGCAAAGTGAGCCTGCCACTTGCAACTTCAGAAGGATGAGATTTTTCCAGACATCTTCCTAGTGCCATTGTCGGTTGTGAGGACCTGAGGCTGGCCCTGAGTGGGTGACTAGCTTACGTGGGCTCTACTGCAGAGATATGATTTCAAAACAGTTTATACAAGGTTCTGAGCTTTGGAAATAGGCTTCTGGGGTGCATATCTCAGCAGCAGTGCTGACCAGCTGTTTGATTTCTCTTAAACTCCTGGAGCCTCAGTTTCCTCATCTGGGAATTGGGGATAAAATGGAATCTGCTGGTAGAGTAGTGCAGGTGGAAAATGAAAAGTTTGTAGAAATCTTCTCACAGAGCATGACTTTGCCCATAGTGAGCACTCATGAATTGCATCTGTTGTGATGGTAGCTGTTACTGTAATTGTTCTCTAGGAGTCTGGGCCGCACTGAGAAGGGGCTGCCATTCGTTCATTCATTCATTCAACAAATATATAGAATACCTACCATTGCTTAACACCATTCTGGAAGCTTGAGATTTACCAGTGAACAAGAGAAACAAAGTTCCTTGTCATAATGGTGCTGGCAGAGGCATCCTAACAGGCAGAGGCAGAGATAAATCATAAGTATAATAAATATGGAAATTGCATGGAAAGTAATAAATGCTATGGGGAAAAAATAGATAGTAAGAGGGGTTTGGTCATGCCAAGGTGGGCTGTAATTTTAAATAGGATGGTCAGGGTATGCCTCATGAGAGCAAAGACTTGAAGGAGGTGAGGGAGGGAGCCACGTGGAGAGATGTGAGAGAAGAGCATTCCAAGCGGAGGGAACAGTCAGTGCAAAGGCCCTGTGACAGAAGTGCCTGTTTCTCCAGGGACAGCCAGGAGGGCTGTGTTTGTGTGTAGATTGTAGATGAAGTCAAAGAAGTGACAGGGGCCTTACAGACCACTGAAAGGACTTGGCTTTTTCTCTGAGTGAGACAGGGCAGTTGTAGGGTATTGGTGGGGGGGATTGACATGACCCTCGGTACCTTCTTGCTAGGGCTTGACCCTTGGCTTGGGCCCTTAGGTGCCCTCTGTATTGTCAGTCTGAGCCCCCACACCTCCCCCATCTGCTGTTCCAGGCTTACTGTCCCCATCCAGTCATACGCCCCTCCCCGCCCCCAGCCGCCATGCCCTGTCCCATTCCCTCAAGTCCCAGATGTCTGCCTCCAGCCAATGATGCCAATGATCGGATGCATTGTATTCTGAAGCCCTTTTTAAAAAAAGGAGTGAGGTTGCTGTTGGGAATTCGGCGTGGGGCAGGTTGTGGGTGTTCTTTTCATTTCTGCAACCAGCTCCCCATGGAGCTTGGGGCCCATGCCCAGGCCACCCTGGGCCCCTGGTCTCCTGGCAGGCTTTGTCCTGGTGAGCAGGGCTAGAGGACAGGAAGACGGGAAGGAGGCCTGGGTGGAGGGCAGGGTGGAGGACATCGAGTGAGGGGATGTGTTGGAGCCGACAGGAAGCAGGGCTGGGTTTTTGTTCTCTGACTAGTTCCCAGCCCTGGCTCTGCCGTGGGGTTTCAGGGCTCGGTCTGAAACTGCATTGTTCCTGCGGTTGCTGCAGTCAAGCCCAAACATTGAACCACAGCCACACCAGCCCCAGTTCAGTGTGTGACTGTGGGCATCCTCTGGGAGATACCTGCCCTGCCCTTGGCATTGGCGGGACAGCCTTGCCTGCAGCCACAGGCTCTCCTGGGTCCTGTGCTGAGGTGTGAATGTGCCCCTTTGCAACTCTGCGGTGGGCCCGGGGGTGGGGTGGGGGGTGGGGAGAAGCAGGACCTGCTTCACCTGCTGCTCTCCCAGGGTAAGAGGACCTCTTCACTGAGTCCAGGCCTCCTGCTGACAGGCCCACCCCTTCCCACTCCTGCTCCGAGTAAATGCAGAGAAGCCCCATAGCTCTTTTTCTGGAAGAATCCACCAGTGGAAACACCCGCTCCCTTTGTGCAGCCCTGGGTTATCAGCGTTGCTCATATTGAGGAAGTCTTCACCCTGCTGCCTGTCCTCCCGTTCTGTTGTGCCCCTCCCTGCCCTGCGGAGGGGAGGCCCTGCCCTTGGGAGAGTCTGGCTGCCACCGGGCAGTACGGCTGCCCCTCCCGCCCCTGACTTCAGGGCCCTGGGTTCTGCCGAGGATTAGCTTTGTGATCAGGGAAGGATCCATTCTTCTTCATTTTTTCCCCCACCTTCCTTTCATTATGTCTGTGTGAAAATGAAAGCTATTGTTGATTTTAAAGGGCTATTTGCCTAATGCCCCTGGAATTTATTTGCTGGAGCATTTTCCATTTTCAGATTCAGTTCAGACCTCGGCTGCCGCCGAGAGGTTATGTAACCTGGGATGGAGTGGATCCTGTTGGCATCTGGGGACCCCAGTGCACCCCACCCTTAGCCTCTCCTGTGAGGGGTGAGCTCCTCTGTGAGCTGCTGGAGGTGGGGAGCTGGGGAGGGGAAGGGGTGGATAGGGGAGAGTTGGCAGCTGTTAGAATGGGGTCAGGAGGAGGATTTCTTCCAGGGGCTGAATTCTTAGCTCTTCTCCGGACCTGCCTCCCCTTCCTCAGCTGTAGACCCTCCTCGTGTACAAAGCCCTGGCCCATCAAATGGGCTGTCCCTGGGCCTTAACAAAAAGCCTGAGCATCCTTACCTGAGGCTTGGTGGGATTTGGGACCTATTTCTGGCAAGTTCCTTCCTGGCAAGCCTGTGGAATCTGTCTCCACACTCTGTCCATCCCAGCAGTACTGGCCTGGAGGGCCTACCCTGGCTGAGGACCGCACTTCCAGCCCTGATTTCCAGCCCAAGATCCCTTTTCTCCTCCGAAACCTGGCCTGGGTCTATCTACATGGAGTAACTCTGACAGGGAGAGAGGTGTTGTCCTGGGTTATGAGGGGCTGGAAGTCTAACCTGCTTCTAGATTTTAAAGGGTGGCAAAGACATAGAGTGGGATTTGGGACCCAGAACTCAGTCATCTTAGTTGTGAAGAGGCCCCAGCAGGGTGGATGGGGGTGGGGGAGAGGGGGTGCAGGTCCCGCCTTCCCTGCCACACCCCCTCTTAGGAGATGGTAGAAAACCCATTCTTTCCAACCCCTTTCCTCCTCCCTCTGTGGCCTGAGATGTCTCCCTTTATATCATTTCTCTGCTTAAATTTGCTCATTAGCCCCCATTAAGAGCAAGATCACCCTGTATATGCTTGTATTCGTTAACACAATGCTAATTGCTGTAATTACCTAACAAACCCTCAATTTTCAGTGACTTAACCCACTAGAAGTTTGTTCATTGCTCATGTATCAGTCAAAAGTCTCTTCTCCAGTGGACGTAGCTTCGTCCATGTGGCAGTGCTGAGACCCTGGTTCCTTCCATTGCTGGCTCTGCCACCCCCTAGGGCCTCAGAGTCTTCTGCTTCCTGGGGGCAGGAGGAAGAAGAGCCGGTGGAGAAGGCGTGGCTCTTCCTGAACACTCCAGCCCAGAGATGTCCCACATCCCTTCCATCAGCTTCCATTGGTGAGAACTAGTCAGATAGCCGCAGCGGTGGCCCCCGTGATAACTCCACATGGCATCGGTGGGAGGAAATGGACAGAAAGGGGTGGGTGTCCTGGGGAGGTGGTGGGGAGGTGACTTCAGCAGGACTTGTTGAGTGAGCGTCTGTGCAACTAGGAAGGAGAGTCAGCCGTCCGAGGTACCCCTGGGTTTCTAGTTTGGAGGACAGGGCGCGTGGTGGGGCCACCCAAGGAGATGAAGTCTGTGGGAAGAGGGGCGGGTGTCAAGAGGGAAGGCTCCTGTCTGTCAGAGGCCCAGGAGGGCGGGTGCTCTAGGGCTATTTGGTGAATGCAGGAATGAGTAGAAACGGTAGTGATTGAACTTGAGCCCCTTCTGCCCACCCCATGGAGATGCACTTGAGAAAAACTGGTAGCTGTATTCACAGTCTAAAACCACAGCACCTGATAGGATCAGACAGACCAGTTTGCAAGTACAAAGCTAAGCATAAGAATAATCGGGGGGAAATAAAGCATCCTCAGTAACCCAGGAGAGGATGCCTCCCTGGGCCTTGTGCCCTCTTCAGTGTCTGGCTATTGTCTCTGTGAACCTAGGGGGAGCGGTGAAGGCAAGTGCCTGACTCGGGTGAAGAGGGGTGCCCTCCTGCCCTGGGCTAGCATCACTTCCTCTGCTCTCCTTGGCTCCAGGCTCATCAGTCTGGGGAGGAGGGGGGTGGGGGTGATGCCGAGAAGGGCTGGGAGCAGGCATTACTTGGGCATCTGACCAGAAGCAAGCAGGCTGCCCCCTCCTCCCCTCATCAGAAAGAAATGGGGAGCCGGCGGAAGGCCAAGTCCCATGCTGCAGCCACACCTGCTTTGCCACTGGGCTGTTCCAGGCTGTGTCACAGGTGGCACCAGGGCTGCCAGGAAGCCTGGGCCAACGGGACTCTGAGTCAATGGTGGGTCCCTAGAGCAGGGACTTGGGGAGGCTTTGCAGGTGAGGGTTGAGATAGAGGCTTGGCTCCATTCCTGTCTCCAAGGTCAGACTTGGCAGCCTTCTCTTATGCCTTTATGCCAGGAGCCAGGAGAAGGGGCACTGCCCGATGGGGGAGCTGGGGAGATTCACAGCCCTGCCTGTGAGGAAGCCTGGGCAGAGGGTGCAGACAGTCTATGGCCTGAGTTCCTAGCTGACATCTCCCACTGCTCTCCATAAACTCTCCTGCCCCTTCTCCCTTCCTTCTGTTGAAGCCTCAGGAGGAGATTCAACTGTGAGGGGGCACTTAGCATGTTTTAGACCAGGGAGGTCACTCTTAAGGAAGTTTGGTTTGTTTTATTTTTCCTGACTTCCAAATAAAGCATGAAGTGATGTATTTGAGGCTGCATAGCAGAGGTTAAGGGCACAGATTCAGGAGCCAGATGGCCCAGGTTGGAATCTAAATTCTACCACTTACTACCTTGGGTAAGCCCCTTAACTGCTCAGTGCCTCAGTTTCCCCACATGTAAAACGGTGATCACAGTCACTGTTAGTAGGAGGACTAAATGAGTGCATATTTACAAAGCACTTAGGACAGTGCCTGGCACATAACAAGTGCCATATAGTGTGTGTAAAATTTTTTAAAATTAAATTTAGTTAAGGAGCGGGTATAGACCAGAAGGTGGTAATTCCTAGTTTTCCCCTGTCTTCTCCCTTAAGACTCTCTCCATTCCTTCTCTGAGAAGATCTGCTTCTTTTTTTCTTTAACCCCTTGGCAGCTGTGGAGTAATGACAGCCCTCTCCAGTACCGTTTCTAGATTCTGTACCAGGCAGCACAGCTGCTGGGGAAATGGACAGGAATCAAAAAGAGCTCGCAGGTGCCATGCTAGGCAGTTTGCATAAATTGCCTTTAATCCTAAAACAATGCAATACAAGAAAGCACTCAATCCTGAGGGGTGGGGATGCTATGTCCATTTCACAGATGAGGAAACTGAGCCTGAGAGTCAGTCTGGTAAGTTGATCCTGGTTTCAATACTCAAACCCTAGTTTGCCTGAGGCCCTGATCTCTCTTTGATGTCAGGCTTCTCCTCTCCCTGCAAAGGTGGTTGCTTCAGTTGTCATTTGATTGTGTGTCATCCTTCTGCTTGAACTCAAATGACCGATCACAGTGTTTATTGAATACATGCTGAATGTGGAGTACTATAGGAAAACAAAAGAGGGCTGTGGACTAGGCAGTGGTTGAGATGCAAGAGGGGTGAACCATTTGAGGAATGACCTGAAACATTGTGTGACTGCTTGAAGTTCCATGTTCCTTCTTGGCAGTGTTGCTGGGAGTCCACAGGGGAGACCATACCAGGGCCTGCAAGTGTTGGGGGAGCTTCCCCAATAGGAGAGGAGGTGCAGGCTGTGTCCTGAAGGTTAACAAGGTTTTAGGAAGGGGAGGCCCACTGGAACACGCACAGAGTGGGTGAGTGAAGAACAGGTGAGACCAAGGTCTGAATAGTCAGGGGGAGAAAGCATGCTGGAATAAGATTGCAAAGTTAGACTTAGAATTGGTTAATGCCCTATAGGGCAATAAAATGGAAACTTTTGGGTGTATCTTTCCACCAGACAGACGATTCCTGGATTGTCAGTGTTCCACACATTAGCATCTGACTTTAAATAGTTTGGGCCCTATTCAAGATTAAAAAGTAAATAAAAGATATCTTTTCCTAAATAGTCACATGACCCTTAGGCCATCTTGCCAGTGTTCTAGTATGACATTGAAAAGCTACCAATAGTATCTTTGCTTTATTTCAAATTTGGAAGGTTTCTGGCATCAGGAAGAACAGTGGTATCATGCTTGAGAGAGAGCCAGGTTGGAAGAGGAAGGCAACTGGGTTTCCAGATATGTCTGGGAGGCTGATAGGAGCTGGGAGCTTCTGAGGCCTGAGTTTGGGGTGATGGAGGGACAGTAGCCCCCAGAGGGCCCCAGGCTGTACAAGGGGACAGGCCCGTCCTCCCCAGAGCAGGTCAGCAGCCCTCCTGTGCCAGTCCCACCACCAGGCCAGACGGTACGCTTGGCAACCCAAGCACCAGGCTAAGGGAGAAAGCACAGACAAAGTCGTAGAACCAAGAATTGCAGATGTCAGGGAATTCTGGTGGCGTGGGACCAGATTGGAGTCTGAAAACTACATAGAAAAAACAACCAAAATTGAAAGTAAACAGACTCTGACTTGGGAAACTCGTTCTCCTTGTCCAGAATGCACAATTCAGAGGATGGCAGAACAACATAAACACTGCAAAACAAATTCAGCTACTTAATCTCTTTATTTTAGTAA
The DNA here is from genome assembly GCF_964341445.2 of Mesoplodon mirus. Classification (NCBI taxonomy): domain Eukaryota; kingdom Metazoa; phylum Chordata; class Mammalia; order Artiodactyla; family Ziphiidae; genus Mesoplodon; species Mesoplodon mirus. The sequence continues at coordinate 48,822,710 of NC_138988.1, read as the reverse complement.
TCAGAGTTGGCACTGGGAATGCTGGTAGGAGCGGATCCCCTTAGCCTCACTTGGCTTTTTCCTCTGTGTTTGAACAACTTGTTAAGTCTGCGTTTCCATTCCATTCCTTTCCTGGCCTGGTGTTTGGGTTGTCAGCCTGATGGCTGTGTGCGTATAGAGAAAGCTGTGGGGTGGTTTCCTGCTGCCTGGGTTTTGAGAGCGTTCCCTTGGTCCCCGTGTGTGGCACTGGAAGACCAGTCTGGCCCTCAGTCAGGATTCTCACCCTGTGGGATGCAGTGGGCCCATGAGTTGGTCCACAGCTCCATCCCCTTGTGCCACTGTGGCAGGAAGGTTGGACCACTGCTTCCTGGTTGTAGATGGTTTCTTTCTTCCGTTCCTTCCTTAATTAACCTGGTTAGTCAACAAGCATTTTCTGAGCACCCACCATGGGCCAGCTTTGTGCAAGATGAAAAAGAGCTCAAAGGGAAGGAAGGGAATTTTAGGCTGAAGAAATAGCAGGTAAAAAGGCATGGGGGTGAGAGAGTACACAGCCTCTGTGAAGGAGGAGGTGGGAGAGTGTGGAAAGGGGGGCTGAAGTCTCTCTGCACTCTTGGGGTGTGGTGCCAGAAGGTTCTGATCTTATTTTGCTGGCTTGGGAGCCATGGAAGATTCTGTAGGAAGGGAGTGATTTATTTCATTCAACAAACATTTCTTTGGCACCTACCATGTACAAGATACTCTTTTAGTTGCTGGGGATACAACAGTGGTTAATCACAGTCTGGTGGGAAAGTTAGACAGGGTGGGCAGAAAATGAGCTCAGAGAAACTGGTTGGCCAGGAGAAGTACCAGCCCTGACATCTGCTTCTACTGCATGGGGTTTTGCCCCCCCACCATCCACAAGCAGCGAGCCTGCTCTTAGGTCCCAAGTGTGTGAAGCCCCCTCTGCTTATAATACTTTATCTTTTCATGGCCAAAACCATCTCATAATGGGGGCTGAGGAAGAAGTAACTGAAGGGTGGGAAGCTCAGAGGTCTCTGAGGATCCTTCAAGCCAGGAATCCCTCCACTAGAACCGAGGGCTGGGGCACCTTTTGGTGGATATGTTTTGTGGGATCCCTGGGTTTGTGGAGAAGGCTGCACCAGTGACCTCTTCAGCCCAGTGGGCGGTGCCTTTCCTTTGTCACTTCTTATGCAGACTTCTGGGAAGAATTTGTAAAGAATTATAACAAAGAAGTGAAATGAAAGCAATTATGGTGAGCAGGCAGAGGTGAGTTGAGACTGATAGGCCAGTAGAATGGTTACTGCTGAGAACCTCATTCTTGCGGGACGGATTCAGTTCTTTATCTGAGCAGAAGTGTGTGTGTGTCGGTTAGCTTTTGCTGAGTAACAAAACTCCCCCAAATTTAATGGCTTAAAACAATAGCCATTTATTATTGTCTGTGAATGTCTTGGTCAGCTGGGCAGTTTTGCTGATCTGGGCCAGGCTTGGCTGATCTTGGCTGGGCTCACACATGTGGTATGGCTCAGCTTGCAGGCTCACTGAGCGTTGGCTCACTCCAATGTCATGTACTTGGCTGTGGTGACAAGGGTCTCTCATCATGCTGCAGGCTAGCCTGGGCTTTTTACATGGTGGCTGGGAAAGGTTCTAAGAGTAAGAGTGGAAGGGAGGGAGAAAGGCCTTTTGAGGCCAGGGCTCAGAAGTTGTACAGTGTCATTTCTCATGCATTCTGTTGGCCAAAGTAAATTCAAAGGATGGGGAAATAGACTCTTATCTCTTGATAGGAGGAGCCACCATGTCATATTTTCAGGACGCACATGTGGGAAGAGGTAGAAAATTGGGTCCTTATGCTGTGGGCAGAGCACATGGGCTCTGGAGTCACCTGGGACTGTCAATCCAGGATTCTCCACTTAGCCACAACCTTCATCCATGAGATGGGAACACTAGTAGTATCTATCTCAAAAGACCATTTTGAGGATTAGATAACGCATGTGTGCCTAACGTATCGTAAATGCTCAGTAAAAAGATACTCTATGAAATGAGGCTTTCAGGTGAGGAGTATTTCATTCATTCTTGTTATTCCGCCCTCCTCAACATTTCCTTAACATCCTAACTTTATAAATACAGTAATTCTAATCATTTATTTAGTCAGTAAAAACAAGCACTTATCGTACACTAGACTGTGTGCTAGGAGCCAGAGACACAAGGAAATGAGGCACTAAGGAATTCCCCCTGTATTAAAGGATTTCAGTTTCATTATCTGCTCAGAAACTTCTGAGAACTGCCATTGCCTCTGAAGTTATAAATTCTCAAGCTGGGTGTTCAAGACCCTTCACAATATGGTCTCAGTTTGTGCTGCCTTTCTTGTGCTTACTCAAGTCAAAGTGGATTCTTCCCTATGCCCCAAACATGCCCTGTGCTTCTGCATACTTCCAAATAGACCCCGGACAGGAATGGACTCCACACTGCAGGGTCAGTAGTAGGGAGCAGCCAGGCTGGGCTGGATGTAGGGATCCTGAACCAGCACATGGCTGGGATCTGTGAGGTTCAGGGTTCCATAGATATGACACTGTTACCTCCATCTCAAGAGGCCTTTACTGATGCTCCCCTAACCTTTAGAACTTGCTGTGATCTGCCACTCCTTGATGCCTACCTTAAAGTGGTCTGTGGACCAGTCTGACCCCCTTTAGGAGCTCCATGGACAGAAACACTCTTCCTCTTCTGCCTTCAACATCCTCCCACTGACAGTGCATCTCTTCCTAGGAGTTCCACAGGCAATTGCAGAAACCCTCTACCCCAGTCAAACAGCCAAATACACACTACTTTACTCCTGGGGTATATCTGAAGGAATGGGAGGCTGCATAGCCTGCCCCATCCTCTTTTCCCTTAACCTGCAATTATTGGATGAAAAGAGTAGGATATAGCACAACACAAACACTAGTTCAGTAAATGGCATAAAGAAGTTGAAGTTGTCCATGGGCACCAGTCACGTGGCTGTGGAAAGGTGACCTTGAGTGTGACTTCCCCATGGACCCACGATGGGGCTCAGAGATCCCTCTGTTCCTCATCACCAGCCCTTCTAAGCCCCACCAGCAACTTTATGTGATTTCAGACCCTCTTCCAGACCTTTGAGGTCCCTGTGCCTTGTATTGCAACAACAGAGGTACATATACCATAGAGCTAAAATATAGGTAGCAAACTCTACGGACTAAAATATATTTCCTTTATTTAATAAAGTGTATCAACCAGAAACCTATAACAAGCATCATATTTAATGGTGAAATATAGAAATAATTTGCATCATAGTAGGAACTATAGGCAAGAAGGCTTGCTATCATTGCTACTGTCTATTGAAGATTCTCACTAATGTAATAAGCCAAGAAAAATAAATTAGGTATAAATAGTAGAAAGTGAAAGATAATGTCATCATTTACAGATGATACTGTCTAACTAGAAAAATCTAACAGAATAACAGATGAGCTGTTAGATTAATAGATTTCAGCAAGTTAGCTGGATCCATACACAAAAATCAGTAGCTTTCCTATATGTACTTAGCAAGAACATATTATTTTTAAAAAATCACAATAGCAGAGTCCCTCAGACAGCTACTTGTGTATCTTTCTAGAAATTTATGTGTGTATTTTATTAGTTGATTTATAGTGTTGTGTTAGTTTCACGTGTATAGCAAAGTGATTCAGGTATACATAATATATATATATTTTTAGATTCTTTTCAATTATAGGTTATTATCAGATAGTGAATATAGTTTCCTGAAATATACAGTAGATCCTTGTGGTTTATCTGTTTCATATATAGTACTATGTATCTGTTAATCCCAAACTCCTAATTTTTCCCTCCCCGCTTCCCTTTTGGTAATCATAGGATTGTTTTCTATGTCTGTGAGTCTGTTTCTATTTTGTAAATAAGTTCACTTGTATCATTTTTTTTTTAGATTCCACATATAAGTGATATGATATTATATTTGTCTTTCTCTGACATAGAAATGTATTTTTATGTCTTCTGCCTTGTGTGTGTTATACAGGTGAGATTGTGTTGTACATACAGTTTCACCCATCCTTCTTGTTGATTGCTGTTTAGTATTCCTCAGTGAAGCTGCACTGTGGTTCATTAAAAAAAAAAAATCACATTGGCAATAAATGTAAAGTAAGAATGAACCTAATAAAAAATTTGTAAGACTCATACAAGGAAAACCATAAAATTTTAAAAGTACTTAAAAGATTTGGCTAAATAAAGAGATATACCACACAAATCTATCAATTGTCCCCATACACTATTGTAGTAAGATTTTTTTCCATGGAACTTGACAGGCTTATCTATAATTCATATGTAAAATAAAATGTGCAAAAAGAATCAGACTTTCTTTAAAAGAAAAAAATAGTGGAAGAAGGAACCTGCTTAGCCAGATATCAAAATATAAAACAGTATTAAAACCATATGGAAATGGTACAGCAGTAGACAAATAGATCAGTGAAACAGAATGGAGAGTTCAGAAACAGACATGTATACATGAGGTTTTAGTAGATGATGGAGATTATGTTTCAAATCTTGGAGAAAAGGCTGAACTATTTAGCCTTAAATATTAGCAGGTTCCTCATTGATATTCAATTGCCAAAAAAGTATTAACTACTCATATCTGTTGCTTTTATATAAAGGTTCAATGTGCTTTTATTGTAACCTTTATCTCAATCTTTGTCTTTTCCATATGAATATTAACTGTGTAGTGACCATTTATAGTCCTTTCGTATTTTCATTTCTCATTCATTAGCAAGAACTCTAATATTTTATAATATTTGTATATATGTTTATAGAACATATATGAGTATATAGATAGATAGGCTGAATATATATATGGTTCTTCAGCCATTTTATTTTTCTATTTGCTTAATATTGCTTAGTTTTCATTTATATATATATTTAATATATATTTACTTATTTTCTTTTTTGTATGATTTTTCCATACAAAACTTATGATTTCTATAACTCTTATGCATAGAATATCTTCCTCACTGTAATATGTAATAATTTAAAAATACTTTTTACAGCTAATTTTCAAAATTCACCTGAAATTTATTTCACATATTGAAATATAATAATCTCACTTTCTCCAAATAGTTTATCTTAATAATCCAGGCATGGCTTTTATATTTCAAAAATAAATTGTGATACAAGGTTTATCATTTATTAAAGTCTTAATTATAGAAGAACTATTTCTTTTCTTTTTTAGTACATAGATATCTTCATTTTTTCTCTCACCAATATCACTGTGCTTTAAAATGTATAGCTTTTTTTTTTTTTTTTTTGCGGTACACGGGCCTCTCACTGTTGTGGCTTCTCCCGTTGCGGAACACAGGCTCCGGACGCGCAGGCTCAGTGGCCACGGCTCACGGGCCCAGCCGCTCCGCGGCATGTGGGATCTTCCCGGACTGGGGCATGAACCTGTGTCCCTTGCATCGGCAGGCGGACTCTCAAACACTGTGCCACCACGGAAGCCCAAAATGTATAGCTTTTAATTGTATTACTATCTTATAAGGAAATTTATCTGTTATTCATTTATAATCTTTTATCTAATAATATCACAAGATTATTTTTTCCCAATAGATTTAGAACCCTTTTTTGGAAATTTTTTATCATGCTGAGGTTTTGATTCTAACTGTATGTTGCCAAAAATTATTGTAGAAAGAATCAAATGCATATATGCTATAAAATGACTTATAAATCTGCAGCAAAAAAATAATAATATGTATATATATATTAGCAGAAATGACTATCAATTAAAAAGTAGTTAAATCCCTACCATATGCCATTTACAAAAATAATTTCCACATGGTTCGATGAGTTAAGTGTAAATGGCAGGGGAAATTTTTAAAACTATATTCATGAATTGGAGTAGGGGAAGTCTTCTTTTTTTTTTTGGCCGTGTCATGTGGCTTTGGGTCCTCAGTTCCCCGACCAGGGATTGAACCCTGTCCTCGGCAGTGAAAGTGCCAAGTCCTTACCACTAGGCCTCCAGGGAACTCTGGGGAAGTCTTCTTAAACAGAATACAAGATGTCAGTGCTATAAAGAATGGATGATACATTTTATTATGTTAAAAACCCTTTTATGTGATAATTGATATCATTAACAAAATATTACTAGTAGAAATGTAAAATGATTAGTAGAAAATATACATCATAGGCAAAGGATTCCTAATCAGAATATATAAAGAACTTTTTAAAAAACAATAAAGAAAACCATTTACTGCCAATTAAAAAACCAAAATATATAAGGAGGCATTTTAGAGTCTAGGAAATACAGTAGCCCAACAAACAAGCAAAAAGTTACATATTTATTCTCACTTGTAATCAAAGAAGCACAAAACAATGAAATAGTATTTTTCACCCATAATATTGGCAAAAAATTTTTAAAGATTAAAAATATCAAATGTTGGGCTTCCCTGGTGGTGCAGTGGTTGAGAGTCCGCCTGCCGATACAGGGGACTTGTGCTGGGTTTGTGCCCCGGTCTGGGAGGATCCCACATGCTGCGGAGCGGCTGGGCCTGTGAGCCATGGCAGCTGAGCCTGTGTGTCCAGAGCCTGTGTTCCACAGCGGGAGAGGCAACAACAGTGAGAGGCCAGCGTACCACAAAAAAAAAAAAAAAAAAAATCAAATGTTGGTGAAAATAAGGAAGTAGTTATTTGCATTTACTAGTGATAGGAGTGTAATTTGACATATCAAATATTTTAATTGTTCATATCTTTGAACCTAACAATGCTTCTCAATCCCCCAATTTATCACACCACCATCACCACCACACACACACACACCCCGCTTCCCCTCTTGGTGTCCATACATTTGTTCTCTACATCTGTGTCTCAATTTCTGTGTCTCAATTTCTGCCCTGCAAACCGGTTCATCTGTACCATTTTTCTATGTTCCACATATATGCATTAATATACGATATTTGTTTTTCTCTTTCTGACTTACTTCATTCTGTATGACAGTCTCTAGGTTCATCCACGTCTCTACAAATGACCCAATTCCATTCCTTTTTATAGCTGAGTAATATTCCATTGTATATATGTACCACATCTTCTTTATCCATTCGTCTGTCGATGGGCATTTACGTTGCTTCCACGACCTGGCTATTTTTAGTTTTTTAGGAATTCTTAGAATTCTTAGGAATTTTTAGAATTTTAGGAATTCTTAGTTTTTTAAGGAACCTCCTTACTGTTCTCCATAGTGGTTGTATCAATTTACATTCCCACCAACAGTGCAAGAGGGTTCCCGTTTCTCCACACCCTCTCCAGCATTTGTTGTTTGTAGATTTTCTGATGATGCCCATTCTAACTGGTGTGAGGTGATACGTCATTGTGCTTTCGATTTGCATTTCTCTAATAAGTAGTGATGTTGAGCAGCTTTTCATGTGCTTCTTGGCTATCTGTATGTCTTCTTTAGAGAAATGTCTATTTAGGTCTTCTGCCCATTTTTGTATTGGGTTGTTTGTTTTTTTAATATTGAGCTGCATGAGCTGATTATATATTTTGGAGGTTAATCCTTTGTCTGTTGATTCATTTGCAAATATTTTCTCCCATTGTGAGGGTTGTCTTATCGTCTTGTTTGTAGTTTCCTTTGCTTTGCAAAAGCTTTTAAGTTTCATTAGGTCCCATTTGTTTATTTTTGTTTTTAACTCCATTACTCTAGGAGGTAGATCAAAAAAGATCTTGCTGTGATTTATATCAAAGAGTGTTCTTCCTATGTTTTCCTCTAAGAGTTTTATAGTGTCTGGTCTTACATTTAGGTCTCAAATCCATTTTGAGTTTATTTTTGTGTATGGTGTCAGGGAGTGTTCTAATTTCATTCTTTTACATGTAGCTGTCCAGTTTTCCCAGCACCACTTATTGAAGAGACTGTCTTTTCTCCACTGTATATCCTTGCCTCCTTTGTCATAGAGTAGTTGACCCTAGGTGTGTGGGTTTATCTCTGGGCTTTCTATCCTGTTCCATTGATCTATATTTCTGTTTTTGTGCCAGTACCATATTGTCTTGATTACTGTAGCTTTGTAGTGTGGTCTGAAGTCAGGGAGTCTGATTACTCCAGCTCCGTTTTTTTCCCTCCAGACTGCTTTGGCTACTCGGGGTCTTTTGTGTCTCCATACAAATTTTAAGATTTTTTGTTCTAGTTCCATAAAAAATGCCACTGGTAATTTGATAGGGATTGCACTGAATCTGTAGGTTGCTTTGGATAGTATAGTCGTTTTCACAATATTGATTCTTCCAATCCAAGAACATAGTATATCTCTCCATCTGTTTGTGTCATCTTTAGTTTCTTTCAACAGTGTCTTATAGTTTTCTGCATACAGGTCTTTTGTCTCCCTAGGTAGGTTTACTCCTAGGTATTTTATTCTTTTTGTTCCAGTGGTAAATGGGAGTGTTTCCTTAATTTCTCTTTCAGATTTTCCATCATTAGTGTATAGGAATGCACGAGATTTCTGTGCATTAATTTTTTATCCTGCAACTTTACCAAATTCATTGATTAGCTCTAGTAGTTTTCTGGTGGCATCTTTAGGATTCTCTATGTATAGTATCATGTCATCTGCAGTTTTATTTCTTCTTTTCCAATTTGTATTCCTTTTATTTCTTTTTCTTCTCTGATTGCCATGGCTAGGACTTCCAAAACTATGTTGAATAATAGTGGTGAGAGTGGACATCCTTGTCTTGTTCCTGATCTTAGAGGAAATGCTTTTAGTTTTCCACCATTGTGAATGATGTTTGCTGTGGGTTTGTCGTATATGGCCTTTATTATGTTGAGGTAGGTTCCCTCTGTGCCCACTTTCTGGAGAGTATTTATCATAAATGTGTGTTGAATTTTGTCAGAAGGTTTTTCTGCATCTATTGAGATGATCATATGATTTTTATTCTTCAATTTGTTAATATGGTGTATCACATTGATTGATTTGTGCATATTGAAGAATCCTTGCATCTCTGGGATAACCCCACTTGATCATGGTGTATGATCCTTTTAATGTGTTGTTGGATTCTGTTTGCTAGTATTTTCTTGAGGATTTTTGCATCTGTATTCATCAGTGATATTGGTCTGTAATTTTCTTTTTTCGTAGTATCTTTTTCTGGTTTTGGTATCAGGGTGATGGTGGCCTCGTAGAATGAGTTTGGGAGTGTTCCCTCCTCTGCAAGTTTTTGGAAAAGTTTGAAAAGGATGGGTGTTAGCTCTTCTCTAAATGTTTGATAGAATTCACCTGTGAAGCTATCTGGTCCTGGACTTTTGTTTGTTGGAAGATTTTTAATCACAGTTTCAATTTCATTACTTGTGATTGGTCTCTTCATATTTTCTATTTCTTCCTGGTTCCGTCTTGGAAGGTTATACCTTTCTAAGAATTTGTCCATTTCTTCCAGGTTGTCCATTTTATAGTCATAGAGTTGCTTGTAGTAGTCTCTTAGGATGCTTTGTATTTCTGTGGTGTCTGTTGTAACTTCTCCTTTTTCATTTCTAATTTTATTGATTTGAGTCCTCTCCCTCTTTTTCTTGATGAGTCTGGCTAATGGTTTATCAATTTTGTTTATCTTCTCAAAGAATCAGCTTTTAGTTTTATTGATCTTTACTATTGTTTTCTTTGTTTCTATTTCATTTATTTCTGCTCTGATCTTTATGATTTCTTCCCTTCTGCTAACTTTGGGTTTTGTTTGTTCTCTTTCTCTAGTTCCTTTAGGTGTAATGTTAGATTGTTTATTTGAGATTTTTCTTGTTTCTTGAGGTAAGCTTGTATAGGTATAAATTTCCCTCTTAGAACTGCTTTTGCTGCATCCCATAGGTTTTGGATCACTGTGTTTTCGTTGTCATTTGTCTCTAGGTATTTTTTGATTTCCTCTTTGATTTCTTCAGTGATCCCTTGGCAATTTAGTAACGTATTGTTTAGCCTCCATGTGTTTGTGTTTTTTATGTTTTTTCCCCTGTAATTGATTTCTGATCTCATAGCATTGTGGTCAGAAAAGATACTTGATATGATTTCAGTTTTCTTAAATTTACTGAGGCTTGATTTGTGGACCCAAGATGTGATCTGTCCTGAAGAATGTTCCGTGCGCACTTGAGAAGAAAGTGTAATCTGCTGTTTTTGGATGGAATGTCCTATAAATATCAATTAAATCTATCTAGTCTATTGTGTCATTTAAGCTTGTGTTTCCTTATTAATTTTCTGTTTGGATGATCTGTCCATTGGTGTAAGTGAGGTGTTAAAATCCCCCACTATTATTGTGTTCCTGTTGATTTCCTCTTTTATAGCTGTTAGCAGTTGCCTTATGTATTGAGGTGCTCCTGTGTTGGGTGCATATATATTTATAATTGTTATATCTTCTTGGATTGATCCCTTGATCATTATGTAGCGTCTTTCTTTGTCTCTTGTAACATTCTTTATTGTAAAGTCTGTTTTATCTGATATGAATATTTCTACTCCAGCTTTCTTTTGATTTCCATTTGCATGGAACATCTTTTTCCATCCCCTCACTTTCAGTCTGTATGCGTCCCTACGTCTGAAGTGGGTCTCCTGTAGACTGCCTATATATGGGTCTTGTTTTTGTATCCAGTCAGAGAGCCTGTATCTTTTTGTTGGAGCATTTAATTCATTCACATTTAAGGTAATTATCGATATGTATGTTCCTATTACCATTTTCTTAATTGTTTGGGGTTTGTTTTTGTAGGTCCTTTTCTTCTCTTGTGTTTCCCACTTAGAGAAGTTCCTTTAGCGTTTGTTGTAGAGCTGGTTTGGTGGTGCTGGATTCTCTTAGCTTTTTCTTGTCTTTAAAGCTTTTGATTTCTCCATCGAATCTGAATGAGATCCTTGGCAGGTAGAGTAATCTTGGTTGTAGGTTCTTCCCTTTCTTCACTTTAAATATGTCATGCCACTCCCTCCTGGCTTGTAGAGTTTCTGCTGAGAAATCAGCTGTTAACCTTATGGGAGTTCCCTTGTATGTTATTTGTCATTTTTCCCTTGCTGCTTTCAGTAATTTTTGTTTGTCTTTAATTTTTGCCAATTTGATTACTATGTGTCTCAGAGTGTTTCTCCTTGGGTTTATCCTGTATGGGACTCTCTGTGCTTCCTGGACTTGGGTGGCTATTTCCTTTCCCATGTTAGAGAAGTTTTCGACTATAATCTCTTCATATATTTTCTCGGGTCCTTTCTCTCTCTCTTCTCCTTCTGGGACCCTATAATGCGAATGTTGTTGCGTTTAATGTTGTCCCAGAGGTCTCTTAGGCTGTCTTCATTTCTTTTCATTCTTTTTTCTTTATTCTGTTCCGCAGCAGTGAATGCCACCATTCTGTCTTCCAGGCCACTTATCCGTTCTTCTGCCTCAGTTATTCTGCTATTGATTCCTTCTAGTGTATTTTTCATTTTAGTTATTGTATTGTTCATCTCTGTTTGTTTGTTCTTAATTCTTCTAAGTCTTTGTTAAACATTTCTTGCATCTTCTTGATCTTTGCCTCCATTCTTTTTCCGAGGTCCTGGATCATCTTCACTGTCATTATTCTGAACTCTTTTTCTGGAAGGTTGCCTATCTCCACTTCATTTAGTTGTTTTTCTGGGGTGTTATCTTGTTCCTTCATCTGGTACATAGCGCTCTGCCTTTTCATCTTATCTATCTTTCTGTGAATGTGGTTTTTGTTGCACAGGCTGCAGGATTGAAGTTCTTTTTGCTTCTGCTGTCTGCCCTCTGGTGGATTAGGCTATCTAAGAGGCTTGTGCAAGTTTCCTGATGGGAGGGACTGGTGGTGGGTAGTGCTGGCTGTTGCTCTGGTGGGCAGAGCTCAGTAAAACTTTAATCCACTTGTCTGCTGATGGGTGGGGCTGGGTTCCCTCCCTGTTGGTTGTTTGGCCTGAGGTGACCCAACTCTGGAGCCTACCCGGGCTCTTTGTTGGGGCTAATGGTGGACTCTGGGAGGGCTCACGCCACAGAATACTTCCCAGAACTTCTGCTGCCAGTGTTCTTGTCCTCGTGGTGAGCCACAGCCAACCCCCACCTCTGCAGGAGACCCTCCAACACTAGCAGGTAGGTCTGGTTCACTCTCCTATGGGGTCAGTGCTCCTTCCCCTGGGTCCTGATGTGCACACTACTTTGTGTGTGCCCTCCAAGAGTGGAGTCTCTGTTTCCTCCAGTCCTGTCAAAGTCCTGTAATCACATCCCACTAGCCTTCAAAGTCTGATTCTCTAGGAATTCCTTCTCCCGTTGCCAGACCCCCAGGTTGAGAAACCTGATGTGGGGCTCAGAATCTTCACTCCAGTGGGTGGACTTCTGTGGTATAAGTGTTCTCTAGTTTGTGAGTCACCCACCCAACAGTTATGGTATTTGATTTTATTGTGGTTGTGCCCCTCCTACCATCTCATTATGGTTTCTCCTTTGTCTTTGGATGTGTGGTACCTTTTTTGGTGAATTGCAGTGTCTTCCTGTCAATGATTGTTCAGCAGTTAGTTGTGATTCTGGTGCTCTCACCAGAGGGAGTGAGAGCATGTCCTTCTACTCCACCATCTTGAACCAATCTCCCAGCTCCGCTTTTTGATGTCTTCTCTACAGAAATATTTGCATGCATGCTCAAAGTAAGGATTTTTTATTACAGTGTTGTCTATGATCATAGAAAAATTGAAACCATGTAGATGTCCACAAATAAGGAGATTTAGATGAGCTATAGTGGAGTAATCCTATGGAATCTAATATGAAGCAAGTAAAAAGAATGAGGCAGGCTCTGTAATGACATAGAAAACTCTCAGAGATCCTACTTTAAAAATGAAAAAAAAAGAGAAGAAAGAGCATGGTGGATGCTGTGATGCACAGCTCACAGTTCAGATCTTCCTCCAAGAAGGACTTCTTCCTCCAGCTGAGACCTTCAGCTGTCATTTCCTCTTGTGCATCAGCTTCAGCCAACCTTGTCCCAGGTCACACCCCCTTCCTGGAGCAGCCTGCATCCAACGGCTGATCCTTACAGAGGAATAAAGGCCTGGACCTCTTGGTACAACTTGGAACAATGCTGAAATATCATTCCATCTTTAGAATTTAATAATAATAATTATTATTATTATCAATTATTTCTTGAGTAATTAATAGGTTTGGCTAAGACTTCCATTGAGACCACATCACAGCTCAACTTCCTCTGCCCAGTCGGCTTCTGTCCCTTCTCATCCATAAGTGTTAATCCCAAGGGCACTCCCTAATAATCCTCATGCATACTAATCACCATCTGAATTGGCTTCCCCAGAACCCAGCCTGTGCCGATGAAGTCATAGAACCATAGACATAGTTGATACTATTGACATTAAAGCAATCCCGACAATGCTATAGTATGTATATGTATCAAATATATTTTTAAAGTTCAGAGTGAGTTCCTGGCTCTCTTCAAATGCTTCATTAGATGATGAATTTTGTGGTAAGATTTAGATCCTCTGTTTGTTTGTTGTTGTTTTTTCTGGCCACGCTGTGCACCATGTGGGATCTTAGTTCCCTGACCAGGGATCGAACCCGCACCCCTTGCAGTGGAAGCACGGAGTCTTAACCACTGGACCACCAGGGAAATCCCTAGATTCTCTTTTTTAAAAAATTTTAATCCTTTTATTTATACTTCTTAAATCAGGCGTACCTTTCTAGTTTTTGGCCTCTTCCAAGTGAGGTTAGTTACAGAGTCAATGGATTCAAACTGATGTTGTAAGTAACAGTTTCTCTTTTAACAATGGCATTTGTATATCCTGAGGCCTTGCTTGGTGTCGGGTATTTTGTGTGCATTATCTCATTTAATCAGAACCACCATTCTGTGTCATGGGTACCACCATTACCGTCATTTTGCCGAGGAGGAAACTGAAGTTTCAAGAGGATAAATAAGTTGTCCAAGGCCACACAGCTATTATTCTGCAGAACTGGGGCAAAAGGTCCATATTACTTCAAAGGCTGTGATTTTAGTCATTATTCTCTAGTGTCCCCTTATGAGAGTGCAACACTCGTCCTAGAATTTCTCTGTGGATCGTCCACTTCTCATGATGGTGTATTTTGCTCTGGACCTGTGATGTGATGATCTGGATGCGGACAAAGTTGCTAAAGCACTCTCCAACTTGACCCAGCCATTCATTTCCCTCTTTACTTCATGGAGAATCATATATTCCAGCCACTCAAGTATCTTTGAGGTTCTGGGCCTTGTTAAGTGGGGTTTATGTTGTTCAGCATTTCCCCCACCTAATGGGAACTTTCAGTCATGTGGTCATAAGAGGGAAGTGCCGTGTGATGTTTCCTGAGAATTCAGGGCTGTTGTGAAACTTTAAATGGAGTACCTCTAAGTTTTCTTCTTGGAAAATCCTGTGATTCTCTTATTAACTGATAAGGGGCCACGTGACAGGATTTTGCTTCACCAAACACATTGTGATGATTCCCCTTACCCAGTGTGCCTGACACCATGAGCTGCGTGTCCGTTCTGGTATCTTTTCCTTTGCCAGAGGAAGGAACTGAGCTCAGAGAGGCTGAATTCTTTACCCAAGCTATCACGGATGAAAGGCTTCAAATTCGGGGTTGCTGACCCCAGAGCCCTGTCTTCCTACCACACCATGCTGCCGTATTTTATTTTGTTGGGATGGGGAAAGGCAATGAGGGAGCCCAGGGCTGGATGAAAGAATCGGGTGCATATTGGATTCAAAGTGTGTCCGAGCTATGTCCGAACTGCATGGGTGTCCTTAGGTCTCGTGCAAGCTACCTATTCAGCCAGGAGATGGAACATTTCCATCAGAAGGGAAACCAATTCAGTTTTAAGAGAAGTTCAAGGTTCTTCCCCTACCCCTCTCTCCCAGATCATATCACTTCTCAGCCCTTCAGCAGAGACAGGTAGAAATAAGCTGTACTTTTTTTTCTGAGACATCTGGAATCCCAAAAGTATCTGAGATTTAAATGAAGAAGGAGCATATGGAGAAACTGACAGCTGCGTGTAGATAATAGTTAGCCTTAGAGAGACGCTAACTAAATTGTGAGGAGGTGAATTTCCCATCAACCAGGCAATCTTTTCTAGTTTTCCACTTTCTAACAAAGCTGTGTTAAATTTGGTTACAGAGATAGAAAGTTCCAACCATCAGGTGAATTCTAGAAGCAGATGCATTGGAAGTGAAGCTTTACCTTTTGATGTGTTTTAAAAGCAGTTCATGGGACTTCCCTGGTGGCACAGTGGTTAAGAATCCGCCTGCTGGGGCTTCCCTGGTGGTGCAGTGGTTAAGAATCGACCTGTCAATGCAGGGGACATGGGTTTGAGCCCTGGTCCTGGAAGATCCCACATGCTGTGGAGCAACTAAGTCCGTGCGCCACAACTACTGAGCCTGTGCTCTAGAGCCCACGAGCCACAACTACTGAAGCCTGTGTGCCACAACTACTGAAGCCCGTGCGCCTAGAGCCCATGCTCTGCAACAATAGAAGCCAGCACAGTGAGAAGTCCACGCATCGCAACAAAGAGTAGCCCTTGCTCTCAGCAACTAGAGAAAACCCGCGTGCAGCAGCGAAGACCCAATGCAGCCAAAAAAATTAAATAAAATGAGTAAATAAATAAATTAATTTTTAAAAAAAAGAATCCACCTGCCAATGCAGGGGACACGGGTTTGAGCCCTGGTCCATGAAGATCCCACATGCCATGGAACAACTAAGCCTGTGCGTCACAACCACTGAGCCTGCGCTCTAGAGCCTGCAAGCCACAACTACTGATCCCTCACGCCACAACTACTGAAGCCTGTGTGCCACAACTACTGAAGCCCACGTGTCTAGAGCCCATGCTCTGCAACAAGAGAAGCTACCTCAATGAGAAGCCCGTGCATCGCAACGAAGAGTAGCCCCTGCTCGCTGCAACTAGAGAAAGCCTGCGTTCAGCAATGAAGACCCAACGCAGCAAAAAATAAATAAATAAATAATTAAAAAAAAAAAAAGTTCATGGAAATCTAAAGAATTTCCCTATTATGTATGCCTGGAGGGTAGCAGAAAAAGGGTTCCTTGTGAGAATCAGAAGCACGAGCTGGACACTTAGGAAAACCTTGCTTACAGAAGCAGACATTTAGCCAGAGGGTTCCCACACTGAGGACTTTGTGTGTGACTTTCGGGAACGGTGTGGAAATCATGTGTGGTGCTAAGTTCTGCTCAGCCCTTAATTATGCTTCACCTTTCCTCAATGTCTCCTCTCTTTCCTTGGCTCACTGCAGAACAGAAACCTGAAAGATGTAGTTTTTGGCAGGTGGCCTTGGTAGAGTTATTTCTCACCCCACCCCTTTAAAACCCTGAAAGGAGTTCATTTTAGAAAGTTGAAGGAAATCACTCGGAGGTTCTTGGATGTTCAGAGAGGGCTCCTCCCATCCGTGAAGGTGCTAAGGCCGGCTGGCAAGGCCCGAGAAGGCCTTCAGTCATCCTCCAGTTCGTTCGTTTCTTCAGCTTGTTTACTGAGCCTTTTTATGGGCTGGGTATTGAGAGGCTGATGAAATAGATGTGGTTCCCTCTACTAGGAATGCTGGAAGTAAACATGTGATAATTAAATAAGGAGAAATCGATTGTCACAGGGCCTATGAGGGAAACGACCAGGCTTCAGTGTTTGAGGAGGGTCAGTCACGCTGAGTATAGGCGGAAGAGCACTGGATGCAGAGGGCATAGCACATGCGGTGGCCTGGAGGCAGGTGCGGGTGTCGAGAGGGGCAGCTGGGAGGCCGGCGTGACTGGAGTGTGGTGGGCGAGGGGGAGCGGGGGAGGAGGTGATGGTGGAAAAGCCCGCAGAGCCCGTTCCCGAGGGCCCGGGTGGGCCAGGCTCAGTGAGTGGGTTTAATTAGATAGCAGTGAG
The DNA here is from genome assembly GCF_964341445.2 of Mesoplodon mirus. Classification (NCBI taxonomy): domain Eukaryota; kingdom Metazoa; phylum Chordata; class Mammalia; order Artiodactyla; family Ziphiidae; genus Mesoplodon; species Mesoplodon mirus. The sequence goes on along the minus strand of NC_138988.1, from coordinate 48,805,897 downwards.
GAGCAGTTGAAGGGTTTTCAGTGGGGGGTATGTGGTTTTACTTGCATTTCAGGAAGATTACCCTGGCTTGAGTGGAGAATGGACAGGACAGGAGCAGGAGAGAGAGCAGGGAGCCCGAGAGGAGATACACATGGTAGGTCATGGGGAAGGGATAAATTAGGAGGATGAGATTAATATATACACAGTACTGTATATAAAACAGATAACCAACAAGGACCTACTGTATACAGGGAACTCTACTCAATATTTTGTAATAACCTATAAGGGGAAAGAATCTGAAAAAGTATATATGTATGTGTGTATATAGGTATATATATATATATATATATATATATACACACACACACACACACACACACACACACACACACACACGTAAAACTGAATCACTGTGCTGTACACCTGAAACTAACATGACATTGTAGATCAACTATACTTCAATAAAAAAGATAATTTGAAAAAGAAGTCACTGTGCTTCCCAGTGGACAGGAGTGAATCTAATTTGGCCCTTGCCACTTCGTTACTGTGCAGCTTTGGGCAGGTCTCCTAATCTCTCTGGCATGCAACTGTTCACCCCTAATAAAACAGGGACAAGTATTTTCTCATGTGGTTTCTGGAAGGCATAAGTATTACAAAGTCCTCTATAAACCTGGACCGTATGCTAATATGATTCATATTGAAAGGAGGGGGGTCCTCCAGTGTGGGAAAATCACTCAGCAGTCGCCACATGAGCAACATTTTATTACCGCCTGAGGCTAAAGAGATGCTTTTGTTTCCTCACTGCCCCATGTATCTCTAAGGGAGGGCGGCTAGTTAAAAATCACATGGTGCGGTCATTTATATGTAGTCATTTACGGCGGTCATAACTTGGAATGGCTGAGCCTTTTTTTTAGCTTTATGTCTCTGGTCACCACCTGCGGGTGACACACGTGTGTGATAAAGTGTGTAGTGTGACATGCTGCTGTGAATGTGAGGAATGCCTGACAGAGGACCATTCAGCCTTCCACAGCCACTCTCCACTGACATGAGACCACAGCTTTTAGCACCCTATTGCTGCTGCTAGACCATCAGGGTCCCCCAGTCCGGTGGATAGCTATATTCTCATCCCCAAGTTCCTCAGTTTCTCAGGGTAAAGTCACAGAACACTGATTTTGGCTTTGAACAAAGCATCTCTATCTTTCATCATGAGCTTGGGCCATTTGAAATCCTTATGTTACAAGGAAATATCCTGTTTCAAGTGCAATTTTCTGTTATGGCTCTGAGCAGATACTGAAATTTTGCTGCTCTGTCATCCAAGAGGGTCTCCAGGTTCCCAGAGAGACGAATTTAAAAATGTTTGCTGGATGGGTGCTGTGATGGTGGAAATGTTCTTGGTGTGTCCTGTTCAGTACAGCAGGCCCTAGCTGCACGTGGCTCCCGAACACTGGAAATGTGGCTAGTACAACAGAGGAACTGAATTTTAAATTGTATTGCATCTTAACAAGTTTAAATTTAAATAGGCACATGCAGCAAACGGTGACTGTATTGGACAGTGCTGTTCTAGAGGAATGTTTCTTCTTGTGGGAAACCGCTCCTCTGAGCCCCAAGGGTTCTGTGAATCCATGAGCTCGAAGACTCCCTTGACGCCTTCCAAGAGCCTCACCAGGGTTTGTGCCTCCCGTGTTGGGGCAGTGCTGTAACGCATATTTGTTTTTGGACAGTTACAGGGGATCGCTTTGCCATCTCTGTGTTTCACTGCTGTCCGTGTGGTGAGATTAACAAAGTGATGCTGTGAGGGTCTCACCAAGAAGGCTGTCCACGGAGGGACATGTACTCCCCACACTTTGCACTGCTCCTAGCTCCGGCCTCTCTTGTTCTCTCCCTGGCACACAGCAACTCCCAGAGAGGGCATTGGTCGTTTCAGACTCTTGGTGTTTAATACTGTCACCACTAGCCTAGATACTTGAAAGTCAGTGGCTTCTTGCTACACGCCCCCTCCTTGGCCTGCGTGAGAAAGTTCTGGGGGACAGTGATCACAACGCAGGGCCCCGACAACAGCAAGGCCCAGTGGGCTCTCGGTATGAGCCAACTTCCTTAGGTACATGAGTGTTATCAGGAGGCCTCTGCTGAGTGGCAGGTGGGTGGGTTGTCGAGCTAGCAGTATTCTCCAGAACCAGGATACTCCTGGATTCAGGGTCAGAAGTCGGGCGGCTCATTAGCCTGTAGAGGGAGAAGTTGAAGGTTACACTCATGCAGATGGGGAAACGGTGTCAGGACAGATAACTTGGGAACATCATTCTTTCCAGTCTACAGGTGAGGAAAGGAAGATTGACAATTCACCCAAGCTTGATGGTAGAATGAGTGTTCATTGTGAATGGCATCTCGTTTGCTCCCATTCTGGAATTTGATGTCTGGGCAAGTCCTGCCCTTCAAATGAAAGCATCAGCATTCAGCATTTGGGGCAATAATTCATATTCTACATAGCAAAAGGCACTTGAAAGATAACAGATGAATGTTTGATGGAGGACAGCTTAGTTTTTTGCATGCCCTAGGTTTAGAATATAACTTTTCTAGGGAAGAACAGGGTTAAAATGTGCTGTCTCTCATAGTAATGAGGTGTGCAAAGTCCATGGGATCTGATAGAAACAGCATCACTTCCAGGAGCAGCCCAGACCTGGGAGTGATGTCAGGGAGGCTGGGGCCCCAGCAGACGTGGTCCTGTGAAAGGGTGGCTGGTTCTTTTTTAAAAAGTCAAGTTTAGGGGCTTCCCTGGTGGCGCAGTGGTTGAGCGTCCGCCTGCCGATGCAGGGGACACGGGTTTGTGCCCTGGTGTGGGACGATCCCACATGCCACGGGGCGGCTGGGCCCGTGAGCCATGGCTGCTGAGCCTGCGCATCCGGAGCCTGTGCTCCGCAACGGGAGAGGCCACAACAGTGAGAGGCCCGCGTATCGCCAAAAAAAAAAAGTCAAGTTTAACAGGAACCATCTTTAATTTGGGGGTTAGCCCTCTTTTTACCATTGGCGGTCATTCCTCAAAGGTATTTTTGTTCCTGACAGGATGGCCAGGCATTCGAAAACCAAGCAGAGATTTTCAATTACAGGTAATTATCCGAATTGCAGCCCTGGCTTTTTCTCCTTGGCACATCTTTGTTCACCCCCCGGGTGTGAACTGATCTGCTTATAAACACATGGTTTGGGTGTGTGGGGGGATATCTGTGGGATCTTTATAGCTGTATTTCCAGAATATGCATTTAAAGATTATGGTCAAATTTACCCTGATTGAGGAGGGTAACTTATTATAAAAGCCTCAGTCATTTATGTTTCCCTTTCCAATATAAAAAGTGGTATTAACTTACCCACTGAAAAGGTTAAGATCAAAGAAATCATAAATGCCGCAGAAATACTATTTCAAGAACATAAAATTCAGCTGTTTCTTTTAACAGAAAGGGGTTGGGACAATGTCTTTGAAGGGGAACACCAAAAAGTGTTAACGACTTTTTCTTTTTCTTTCTGTCCTTTTTTAAACGTGATCATTTGGAATATCAATGCAAAAATGCAAATAGGCCGATATTTAGTGGAAAATTGGTTAACTAATTAAGACTTTATGAAAAAGACAAACATTTTTCTGTCATCCTTGGCTCTAGTTATGTCAAGAATGCTGGTTCATGGACTCCAGATAATTCATGGGAGCCGTGTGAATCATTTCAGACAGGTTTGTCCTTGGGGCCCCTGAGAGTCCATCAGTGCTTATGAATCATTGTAGACGAGCTTGTCCTTGGTACAAATCGTGCTGCGTTTAGAGTTCCTGGAGACACTTCCCTAGTCCAATAAAAGGCCTTTACTGGACTTTTCAGTGGCCTGAAGTTGAAGGCATAAATGCTGTTTTATATAGTTAGCAGGACCACTCTTTTATGATGTGTTTTACAAGTCTAGAGGATTTTTTTTGTTTCTTTGAGGTTTTCTTTGAAACTTCAAATTAGGGTAGTCCTTGAAGTGGAGGCCGTTAAGTTCCCCCGTCATCTGTCCCAAGGGGAGGCAGGGGAGCTGGGGAGAGAGATAGACCACAGACATTCAGGTTCCTGGGACCAGAGGCTGGCATTTTGTGGGGGAGGGGCTCTGCCCTCCATGTCATGCGGCACTAAGACGTAAGTCATCCCCTAAATTTGCTACTCCCCTAAAGTAAGTGATGCTACACCCTTACTTTTTATCCATTGAGCAAAAATTCTTGACTGGAATCACATGATTGGTCCTTTTCCTGCTCTTCCTGAGACATGGAACATGCTCCGTGCTTTTCTGCCTATATTCCATCTAGAATATCCACACAGTCACTCTCTCACACACCCCACTCTTACCTCTCGCCTGCCCACACACTTTCTCCTATCAAATACTTCATCCATCCTTCAATTTGATAAGAAAGGGTTTCTTCCTATAAATTCTCACGACACTTTGTGTCTCTTTAGGTTTGTGTTAGAATTATTTGTAAACAGGTCTTGTCTCCATCTAAAGAAATTCTGTAGTCTCCCTACAAGGTAAAATGATACCTTATTCATCTTTGTAAACCCCAATGCACTCTGGCATTCTAAAGAAGTGCTTGTTGAATGACTGAATGAAAGTTGTTCAGCACATATGTGCACATTATTGTGCCTGATACAGTGGAAGATTTATCAAAGAATGACATGGTCTCTACCCATGACACTTGTCAATAACTATGCATCACAAAATATGGGTGTTTCAGTTATCTACTGCTTAACAAACCACCCTAAACTTAATGGTGCAAAACAACAGCCATTTTATTGTGCTCAAAGGTTCTATGGGCAAGGAATTTGGACAGGGCACATTGGGCATAGCTCACCTCTTCTACACAATGCTGGGGCCTCAGCTGGAGGAGACTTGTATGGCTCAGGGCTGGAACAGCTGGGGCTTGGAAGATGTACATCCAAGCTTCTTCATTCACATAGACGGCACCTTGGTAGTGATGCCTGGAAGGCTGGAGTCAGCTGGGCCTGGCACCTCCAGCATGGTAGTCTGGAGGTTTAGGGGAGCATGCTTCCTGCATGGCCATCGGCTTCTTCCAGAGCAAGCATCCCGAGGGCATATGGTGGCAGCCACATGGCTTACTCTAACCTGGCCTGGAAGTCATATAGCATCACTCCCATTGTCTTTTAATGGTTACTAGTAAGTCCTGAGACCCACCCAGATTCAAAGGGAGTAGAATTAGACTTCACCTCTTGATGGAGGTAGTAGCAGGGTCACATTGCAGAAGTAGAGTGGGAGATATTTTGTAACCATCTTTGGGAAATACAACCTGCAACAATAAGTGAAAGCCCAAATGAGTGGCACCAATGGTGGTTGTTGCTGGGTGACAGAGAGGCACTTGGGGAAAATGTCTTGGAGGAGGAGATATTGGGATCCACCTTGAACTCTGGTTGGGGGAAGAGGAAGAGCAAGGGGTCCAAGGCAAGTTTCATAAGCAGTGATGAGGAGTCTTGTTCATGGGTGAGGAGGGACAGTTCTAGAATGGCTGGCTGGGCTGGAAGGCTTGTTATATCTCCTAAATTAGATTTCAAAAATTTCTTCAGCCTTATTGAGATAGTAGTGACATATAACATTGTGTTAAGTATAAGGTGTACAACGTGATGATTTGATGTATGGATATATTGTGAAATGATTTCCACAATAAGGTTAGTTAGCACATTTGTCACCTCACATAGTTCCAATTTCTTTTTGTGTGTGTGCAGAGAACATTTAAGAGCTACTCTCTCAGCAAGTTTCAAGTATATAGTACATAACTGTTAACTGTAGTCACACACTGTACACCAGATCCCCAGAACTTATTCATCTTGTAACTGGAAGTTTGTATTCTTTGACCACCTTCACCCATCGCCCACCCCCACCCCCACCTCTGGAAACTGCCAATCTACTCTCCACCTGTAAGTGAGATCATACAGTATATGTCTCTCTCTGTCAGACTTATTCCACTTAGCATGATGTCCTCAAGGTTCATCCATGTTGTTGCAAATGGTAGGATTTCCGTCTTTTTTGTGGCTGAATAATATTCGTGTGTGTGTGTGTGTGTGTGTGTGTGTGAGAGAGAGAGAGAGAGAGAGAGAGAGAGAGACAGACAGACAGACAGACAGACAGACACATCTTTATCCATTCATCTATTGACAGACATTGAGGTTGGTTCCATGTCATGGCTACTGTAGACAATGCTGCAATGAACATGGCTGTGCAGATATCTCTTTGACAGTGATTTCATTTCCTTTGGATATATACCCAGAAGTGAGATTGCTGAATCATATGGTAGGTCTATTTTTAGTTTTTTGAGAAACCTCCATACTGCTTTCCATAATGGCTGCATAAACTTAACATTCCCACCAACAGTGTACAAAGGTTCCCTTCTCTACATCCTCATGAACACTTGTTATCTCTTGTCTTTTTGATAATAGCTATTCTGACAGCTGTGAGGTGGTATCTCATTGTGATTTTGATTTAAATTTCCCTGATTAGTGATTTTGAACACCTTTTGTGCACCTGTTGGCTGTTTGTATATCTTCTTTGGAAAAATGTCTATTAAGGTTCTTTGCCCATTTTTAAATCAGATTATTTGTTTTTCTGCTATTGAATTGTATGAGTTCCTTATATATTTTGGATATTAACCCCTTACAAGATATATGGTTTGCAAATATTTTCTCCCACTCAGTAGACTGTTTTTTCATTTTGTTGGTCATTTATTTTGATGTATGGAAGCTTTTTAGTTTGATTAGCATCACTCATTTTTGCGTTTTGCTTTTGTTGCCTTTGTTGCTTATACTTTTAGTGTCATATCCAAAAAATCATTGCCAAGACCAATGTCAAAAAGATTTTCAATTTTATGGTTTCAAGTTTTATATTTAAATCTTTAATCCATTTTTAGTTAATTTTTTTGAGTGGTATAATATAGGGATCCAGTTTCATTCTTTTGCATGTGGATATCTAGTTTTCCCAACAACATTTATTGAAGAGAATCCTTTCCTCATTGAGTATTCTTGACTTTTTTGTCGAATATTAGTTGACCATATAGGCATGGGTTTATTTCTGGGAAGTTGATTCTCTTCCATTGGTCTATGTGTCTGTTTCTATGCCAGTACCTGACTGTTTTGATTACTATAGCTTTTTTTAAAAAAAAGTATTTATTTATATATTTGGCTGCGCCAGGTCTTAGTTGCGGCACTTGGGATCTTCATTGTGGCATGCAAGATCTTTAGTTGTGGCACGTGGAATCTTTAGTTGCAGCATGTGGAATCTTTAGTTGTGGCACGCGAACTCTTAGTTGAAGCATGTGGGATCTAGTTCCCTGACCAGGGATTGAACCTGGTCTCCCTGCATTGGGAACGCGGAGTCTTAGCCACTGGACCACCAGGGAAGTTCCTTTATTACTATAGCTTTGTAGTGTACTTTGAAATCAGAAAGTGTGATGCCTCAAGCTTTGTTCTTCTTTCTCAGGATTGCTTTGGCTATTTCAGGTCTTTTGTGGTTCCATATGAATTTTAAGATTATTTTTTCTATTTCTGTGAAAAATGCCATTGCAATTTTGATAGGGATTGCATTGAACCTGCAATCACTTTGGGTAGCGTGGACAGTTTAACAATATTAATTCTTCCAATCCATGAACACGGGATATTTTTCCATTTATTTGTGTCATCTTCAGTTTCTTCCATCAGTGTCTTATAGATCTTTTACCTTCTTGGTTAAACTTATTCCTAAGTGTTTTGTTGTTTTTGATGCTATTATAAATGGAGTTGTTTTCTTTATTTTTCAGATAGATTTAAAATTTTTGAGGGCAGGGCTATTTAGTATTATATTTGCCCTGGAAGAAGATGAGATTTTTGTTTTCGTTCTCTAAGTTGTTTAAGTAAGACTCATAGGTCATGTTAAATTTGTACAGTGTTTCTATCTAATGCCTGGGTGGGAAAGGAAATAAGCCTTACCCAAATAGAAGAGGGAGAAATGAGGAGAGGAGAGGATAAATTATTTCTGCTCTTTTATTATCTGTTTGTTCAGGTTCCAGAAATGTAGTGATGGTTCAGAGTATTCTGCTGTGATTCCTGACAATTGTAACAGTCTCTTGGGATCATATTAGTTAACTCTAAAATGATATATATACAGACTTAATTTGTTGAAGCTTGAGTTTCACAATTTGGGGAAAAAATACCTATGGTGAGATTGTACCAGATAACTTATAAAAGCATGTAGCCCTGTCTTGGGTATTGGTGATTGATCAGTGTCAGTTGAATTCAAATGTGACAGGTGCCAATGCTAAAGAGACCAAAAGAAAAGGAGATCTCACTCATAGTGTCTGTTTGCCAATGTTTCAGCCCTTTCCCACAAATAAGAAGCCAGTGTCTGTCTCTTTTATTACTGGATTAAGATCCCACAGTATCCAGTAAAACCCAAAAGCTCTAGCTCAGAGGTATAATAAATGGTATCTATTAAGTGGTTTAAGAAGGTTTTTGTGGATAGGTGTGACACTGCTTCTTTTGAGCTTAAAGATGTTTAAAATAGCCAAGGCTAAGAAGGAGGGAAGATTTGAAAAGAAAAGCAGTAAAGAAGTGTGAGATCTAAACACTGAAAGGAAGTAATGGTACAGCAAAGAAATAAAGGTTCAGGTAAATGCTTAGTAAGCTGTTTATATGTATATTGGACATTAACTGTAGGTGTAGGATTGATCTGTGGAATAATGCTGCCTTAATAAGGGGGGTTCTTTCCTTTTGGGGTGAATGTCCATTTCAGTTTATGTACATCTCAGGAAATGTTTATTGAGTGTCTGCTCTGTCCCATGCCCTGGGACATGCTGAGATGAATGTGACATGGCCTCTGCTCCCAAAGAGTTCAGTCTAACTGGGGGGCTGCGGATAGGTTAACCAATAAATGCCACGTGTTGCTTTAGATATCATCTTAGAGGACAAGGAACAGGGAGGACTGGAGGAGTGAGCCATGCCTTGGGGGACTCAAGGAAAGATGAGCTTCAAGAAGAAGAGATTCAACCACGTGAAATGCCTGCGGGGGTCTGGAAAGATGAGGATAGAGGAGGGGTGTCTGTTGGATCTCGCAACATGGCAACTGTTGGTGATTTTTGCCAAAACCAGTGGAAACAGAGAGGCAAGAAGAAGAATGGAATAGACCCAAGAGTGAATGAGTTTTGATGAAATTCACTGGAATCTTAATGGCCTTGTTTTATTACAGGTTTGAAGGGAGCTGCTTTCTTCTCTAGCTAATGAAGTGAAGCTAAACTGCAAATCAAAGAAATTGTGCTGGCTTAGTTCACCCCCAAGCTGGGCAGATAGGCCCATTGTGGTTTGAGGAGCTTGAAAATCTTGTGGGGTCAGTATTTTGACTCTCTTCTTCATCTCAGTCACGGTTCAGGGTTTTCACACACCACTAAGGTCTGGGGCAGGCTTCTCAGCTTTCTAGGTACCCTCTCAGGGCTCATGAAGCAGCAGGCCTGCCCTGGAGAGGTCAGGATTCTTTTTGTAAAGGCAGTGAACACTACATGTAGCCCAGAGAACCCACTCTCACTACCCTCCCCCTCCTATAGGCTCACACAGGGAAACAGATGCTTTCATGTAACTCTCAGCATTGAAGCAGCTCTGCTCTACCCTGGCCCGAAATACCTATCCAGGACCAAATTCTTAAAACCCCAGGAGCCCTGGGGTGATTTTGAGCTCAGGCCTTGAACCTGTCATAAAATGTAATGGACGGTATATTTTTAACTGCTGAGACCAGGGAGTTCATATATCCTGTGAAGACTGAAACAACACAGCATTTCTTTCTGCAACTTTGGAAGCATATTTTGAAGCGCTTCAGAAACCACAGGATGGTGCCTCTCATTGTATTGTTTTCCATTAAGACAAAAGTCCTTGATCATTTTTGTGCATGGACCCCTTTGGCAGCTGGGGGAAGCTTATGGCCTCCTTCTCAGAATAATGTTTTTGAGTGCATATTATAAAATACACCAATTTCTAAAGAAACCAACTATATTGAAATTCAGCTAGCAGTTGCATGGGAACGGCACAGCCAGTTTGAGATGGGCTCCGATTGGAAAAATTTCCTTTTACATTGGCTTCCAGCAAAAATTCTCCTTCCACAGTGAAGAGACTGTGGCTATCAGCTGTTCCTGGTGCAAGCAGGTGTTTCACAATAAGGTGACCTGCTTCATGCTGCATCAGATTGAGGAACCCTGCCCCCTGGGGCTCACACTGCTGTTATTGTCCCACCCACCTGGATCATTAAGGTGAAGAGACCTCAGAATTGTTCCCTGAGCAGAAGCAAGAAGAACTATAATCCTGCAGCCTGTGGAACGAAAACCACATTCACAGAAAGATAGACAAAATGAAAAGGCAGAGGACTATGTACCAGATGAAGGAACAAGATAAAACCCCAGAAAAACAACTAAATGAAATGGAGGTAGGCAGCTTTCCTGAAATTCAGCTATCAAAATATTAAAAAGAAAGCCTTCATTTATGGCATAGTAATATACCTGCTTTTTATTAATGCATTAAATAATGAGATCTTTTGAAGTTTTGAAGTATTGAGGAGCATAAACAATATTTCAAGGACTCTACAACTGTAATATGATATGCAAATATCTCAGATTTCTATTGGTGACAGAGTCACATGTCTATCTAATACTTCTGTGCTTTCCTGCCTACATACATTTATTTATTTATTGAAGTATAGTTAATTTACAATGTTGTGTCAGTTTTTGGTGTACAGTGAAGTGATTCAGTTATACATATATACATATTCTTTTTCATATTCTTTTCCACTATAGTTTATTACAAGATATTGAGTATAGTTCCCTGTGCTATACAGTAGGACCTTGTTATTTATCTATTTGATATATGGTAGTGTGTATCTGATAATCACAAACCCCTAATTTATCCCTTTTCTTCCCTTTCCCCTTTGGTAACTGTAAATTTGTTTTCTGTATCTGTGAGTCTGTTTCTGTTTTGTAAATAAGTTCATTTATATCATTTTTTTAGATTCCACATATAAGTGATATCATACGATATTTGTCTTTCCCTTTCTGGCTTACTTCACTTAGTTTGATCATCTCTAGGTCCATCTGTGTTGCTGGCAAGTGGCATTTTTTATGGCTGAGTAATACTCCATTGTCTATATGTACCACATCTTCTTTATCCATTCATCTGTCCATGGGCATTTAGATAGCTTCCGTGTCTTGGCTGCCTACATTTATAACAAAAGGAAATGCTAAATTTCAGTGAGAGGTTAATAAAAATAAAAATGTACATATTTTTCTCCATCCAAGTTCACACACCCCCTGAATTATCTTCTAGATTAAGAACCTCTGGTTTAAGATATAATTTTGGTTGAAAGTAGTAAAACAAACAAAAAAGTCTGTGGTTTATGTGGCACACAGTAATAAATCATCAGTTGTTCAGGGCCGAGGAGCTCATTAATTCTGTGGATGGGCCAAGTCCCAGTCCTTTTCTTTGCACACTTTACCTTTTGTAAAACATGGTACCTTGTGTACAAGAGACAAAGGTGCTTCATGAGCAGCTCTAAAAAGGAAAAAAAAAGGTTTGCCTTGTGGAGGCCTGGGGCCGATGTGTCTTTAATTCATGGAGTGCTAGCTCTCGTCTTTTTGAGAATAAATAAAAGAAGGGCAAAATAAAACCCCAAGTTGAAAGTAATGGAGAGTAATGGTCAACATGATAGTCTGTGTGTAATCCCCACTCATTTCCACTGGTGACATGGATCTGCTTGTGTTTTGGTCAGCTGTGAGCTCTGGGTCATCCCTCACACTTTATCTAGCTTTTCTCACCTCTTTAAGGAGATTGTAACTAACAAATTCAGTGTGGAATTGATTATGGGGTCTCTTGCCTCCCGTTCCCCAGAAGCAGAAGCCAAGATGGGGATTTCTGCCAGAGATGTATTGTTGGAGTGCTCTCAAGAGTGAGGGAAGCAGGATAGGGCTGGGGAAAAGTGAGTAAGGATGTGGTCTCAGGAGAAGTCTAGCCTCAGCCTGATCCCAGGAGGGAGCTCTGGAGTATGAATCACCCTGGAGCTTGTCCCGCTAGAGGCCAGCTGTGCCAGCCAGCCAGGGGAGTGGGGCACGTACTAGTTTTCTATGCTACCTAAAAATTACACATTTTGTAGTTTAAAACAACACCCAGGTCTTCCCTGGTGGCGCAGTGGTTGAGAGTTCGCCTGCCGATGCAGGGGACGTGGGTTCGTGCCCCAGTCCGGGAGGATCCCACATGCCGCAGAGCGGCTGGGCCCGTGAGCCATGGCCGCTGAGCCTGTGCGTCCGGAGCCTGTGCCCCGCAACGGGTGAGGCCACAACAGTGAGAGGCCCGCGTACCGCAAAAAAAAAAAAAAACCCAACACCCATTTCTTATTTCACACTTTCTATGGGTCAGGAGTCTGGGCACAGCCCAGCTAGGTCCCCGGTCAGGCCCTCAGGTGTCAGCCGGGTTGCATCTGAGGTTGGGGTCTTCTTCCAGGCTTATGTGGTTGCAGGCAGAATTCATGTCCTTGCAGCTGTGGAGCCCACGGCCACTTTCTTCTTCAAGGTCAGCAGGAAGAGCGTCTCTCCTGCCTCGAGTCTCTTAGCTCAGGGAAGAACTAAGCCCTCCTTTAAAGGAGGCCCACCCAGATCATCTCCCTTTTGATTAACTCATATTCAACTGATTTGAGACCTTCTTGACATCTGCAAAATTCCTTCACTGTTGCCATAGAATGTAGCATAATCATGGGAGTGACCTGTGTCCTGTTTACCATCCTTCCCACACTGGAGGGGAGGGGCATGGGTCATTGGGGGTCATCTTAGAATTCTGCCTATCACAGGGCATCACCTGGCAGGCGTCTCTGGAGGAGATGGCTCCCATCAGCCAAGGGCAGTCCTCCTGAGAAGATTGTAGGTGTGAACCATTAGTAGCTAATACCTGTAGCAGCTGCAGGAGGGGGTGTACCAGCTGGTAAGGGCATCTGGGCGGGGCACTAACAGCAGAGCTTGAGATAGGGATTTGCTTGCCCAGAATTTATTGCAGGGGTGCTCTCAGGAGAGGGAAATGAGGGGAGCAGGATGGGGCTGGGGAAGGACCTGAGCAATGATGTGGTGTCAGCTGGAGACCAGCCTCAGCCTGATCCCACAGGGAGTTCTGGAGCATGAAGTGCACCACAGAGTTCTCCCACTTTGAGGCAAGGAGTACTTCCTTTTGTACCCCCATGCCAGTCAGTCATTGCCTGTGATGGGGGAGGGGCATAAAACCTCTTGAGTGAGGTGGCTCTCATTTAACCAAGGACACTTCTCTGTGAGAAGCAGTCGTGAGCTGATGGCAACCAACATGCAGCTGGGGGGGACACTAGCCCCACAAAGGTCCCATCCTCCTCCCTTTCCATCCTGTTGGTCCTTCAGATCCCCTCTGGGCTTCTTATCCTAAAGCTGGCTTTAAAAATTCATGACAGTCCCCACTACCTACAGAATGATGCACCTTCACCTGGTTTCTGAGGTCCTGCCACCTGGTTCCAGCCTGCTTTCCCTCCCAGTCTACAGCCCCTCTCTGCCCCTTCCTATGTGATCATACCTTACAGACCTTTGTCAAGTGGTGATAGTGATGATGGCGATAGTGGTAGTGATTGATGGTGATGGTGATAGTGATGATGATGTTGGTGGTGATGATGCAGCAGATGCAGCTATCCTTCACTGAGTACCAGGAGCTCTCCATGGTGCTTGACATCTATGATCTCTAAACTTCATGACAGCCATGCAAGGTTGACTCAGATTAAGTGAAGTGAGCAGTGTCACACAGTTTGTAAGAGATGGAGCTGGGACTCCCTCAGACCCAGGACTGTCAATGTCGAAGTCCTTGCTCTCCACCTTGTCTGTTGCTTCCGTTCCTGAGACACGCAGTTGTCTGTTAGACATCATCTCCACCAACTGATCCCCATTCCCCCATCAGCCTGCTAAAGGTCTCCTTTTTCTTCCAAGGTCACCTCCTCTGGAAGGACTCTTAACGCTCCCGCTCCTGCCCGCCTCCGGGTCAGAGATGATTCCCTCTCATCAGGTTCCCACACTTCTTGTCCACGCACCTTCTTCTCTGCATCTTGGCTTTTTGCTCACACGGTCCTGCCTACCTCTTCTCTGCTTCCCTATGCCTCACGTGGTTCCTGGTGCAGGCACATGGCAACCAAGTGTTGGCTGCAGGCAGCCTAGTTGATGTTCCCCTAGAGGGTCAACCTCAATGTCAGTGCACTCACCCTTCCACTCCTGCTTACACACCTGTCATCCCCTGCCCTGACCTGAGTGTCCTGTCCTGTCCTCTGCACACCAGCCTTTCAGACACGAGCATGCGCAGTGTTGCCAAGAGACCCGGGGAGCTCCAGGCAGAGCTGAGATCTGGTTCCTGCAGCTGCAGTTACCACTGTGAGGCAGCCCCACATTCCCTCACTCCCCACACGGCTAACAATGTAGTGACAGCTTTCCAGGCAGGGGTTGAAGAGGGGAAACATTCTCATAATAAACCTATTATTTTATGCCAAGTTGCATCTCCACTTCAGAAACATTGAATGGGAGGCTGAGGGAAGGCCTTAGATTCAGGGAAAGACAGCAGTAGAAGACAGAAAATAATTAAGTGCCAAACTGTGTCATAAGGACCCTGGGAGGCTATGGTTGGAGGACTCAAGAAAAGTCCCATAGAAGAGGCAGCCTTGAGCTGGGCTGTGAAGGGTGGATCATGTTCCATGGGGATAAGGGCACAGCAGATGTGGGGTTAGCAGAGCGGAGGTACAGGTGGGAGCAGCAGTCGGGCCTGAGCAGATGCACTTAGCACAGTTGTGCCCCCTTCCTTGAAAGCTTGCTTTATCAGATCAAGGTGCAGAGAGAGGAGATTCCAGGGCTTTCAACTGCTTTCTAAGCCAAGTCAGTCCTCCTTCCTCCTCCCTACTTCTCCTTCACTGTTGGCTCCCGGGATCCCAGAGCATTTCTGTCCTAAAGTGAGGATTGAGGCTGACATGCCAGCTGGATAAAGGACTCGTGGCTGAGACAATGTGGCGAAGGGTGGCGGAGGAAGAAAGCCTGCCTGGGCCGGCTTGGGCCATATTTCTTCTGTTGGTTACACTGGGAGCATTTTCTTCTGTGTTAGTTTCGTATTCACCTAGAAGTATTTTTATCAGAGCCACCTTGGAGGTTTGAGGATGGGACACAGGAAGAGAGAATTAAGACAGGAAAGGAGGAGCGATAGATTGGAAGATGAAATTCTGTTTCCCCTGGAGGACACATAGGCTGAATAATCTCCATGCTGGGCCAGTTCCATCTGGTGTCATGTAGCTGTCAAATGATGCATGCCATTATCTGTGATGTAATTAACATGTCTCTTTGCAAAGAACATTTTACAAGGTTGTGGCATGCTCTTAGAAGATTGTTTCCAAATTGTCAAAAGTTCTAATCTCACATTTGTGTGTTTTTGGAATGGATGCAGGGAAAAAGAAAAAACAAAAGTCACAAAACACGGCTTCACTGGTGGCGCAGTGGTTGAGAGTCTGCCTGCCAATGCAGGGGACACGGGTTCGTGCCCCGGTCGGGGAAGATCCCACATGCCGCGGAGTGGCTGGGCCCGTGAGCCATGGCCACTGAGCCTGCGTGTCCCGAGCCTGTGCACCGCAACGGGAGAGACCACAACAGTGAGAGGCCCGCGTACTGCAAAAAAAAAAAAAAAAAAAAAAGTCACAAAACATACACACATATAAATTGACTAAATAAGCAGTCGCCACCTATGTACACAAACTCTCAGATATAAAAACAAACCATTTTTCAAGGATCCAGGGAGATGTTGTTTTATATTTGAAGAGGAAAAAGCATCAATAGGGTTGTGTGATTTTCATAGATAAATAGAATTATTTATGCAGATATGTTAATTGAAGTGTAATTAATGCTTTCATGCCCTTCCTGGACACTGATGCTTGCTGGAGGATCATACATTTCAGACTAATAATGATATCCATTTCCATAATATGATATTACATATAAAGTAGTATGTAGTCATAATTAAAATCTCTAATCTCACTGAGAAACTTACTGAATTTTCTCCCTTGGTTTTAATTTAAATTTTCATTTGTTTGTTTACTTTTTTAATTTACAGGACTCTAAATGAAACCACACTTGGCCTCAGCCTGTTCTCTAGTGAAATGGAAAATAGGTCCTTGCTACATGCACAGTTCATAAAAAGGATTCATTTTGCAATAGGGCAGTTTTCACAGATTTTCATATCAAAGTTACCGCTTAAAAGATTATGGTAAAAATAATAATAGCCACTATTTATTGCCCACCTTTACTACACTTGGCATTGTGCTGGGTGTTTCATATAATTGTAGAGGCTATTTATTATATCATTTTGAATATGTCATATCTTTCACTGTGGCCTTTTCTGAATTTAAGTTCTGAATTTTCTATCCTTTTTACTCTCCATGCTTCAATCTGCATATTTTCTATTGACTTGCCTTCTGGATCAATGGTCTTCTCTCTTGCTGTGTCCAGTCTCCAGCTAACTACATCTCTTCTTGTCATCTCAGCACCTTGGCCACAGCCTTCTTCTTGGTTTCTGAGTCTCGTAACCCTATGCTGCTGTGGAATCCACCAATGCCCCAAGAATAAATGTGGTGTCAAAAATCAGACTTGCCTCAAGGTGCTTACCTTCTCTTTGGAATCTTGACCCTCAAGTCCTGGCCACCTTAGTAGCTCTGAGCTTTAAGTTTGTCTTCAGGGACTCATAAGACTTCCAGGAACTCAGCTCAGAAACTCAAGAACTCAAGCTTTTAGCCACCAGTTCACATTCGTACAGGTTCTCAGCCTCTTATTCCAGGCTGCTTAGAGACCTGTAAACAGCTCAAGGGAAGAGTTCCTTGATACTGTTAGACAGGTGTGTGTGTGTGTGTGTGTGTGTGTTCCAGCTTTTCTAGTTGTTCTCAAGTGAAATGATAGATCTTCAGCAAGTCCCTCTGTTATTACCAGAAATGCAAAATCCTTAGTTTGCTTTTAGAAGAATCTTCAAGCTTATGGGAATTCTAAGCTCTCCTCTAACACTTTAACTGCCATTCTAATTGTTATGGTTATTGAGATAAAGGAAAAGGCATTCCACTTTGAAGACTTCTCATTTCTAGGGCTGCCTGCAAGGTAATCACAGGCAATAGAACTGGGTGTAGAGAGCAGAGGAATCGTGAGAAAGGATACAGGAGGGAGGGGACAAAAAGATCACGTTTGAAAATAGAAAAATACTGAGGCATCTTTAAAAAGCCCTTAGAGGGTTTTTTCCTAAACTGATTATCTGGCTTAATGCTAGCTGCTTATTTGCTGGCCTTCTGTGTTATTTGCAAATATAAAGTAAGGTCATCCTTTCCTGTTTTCATTTAGTTTACCTCTGTAGCTGCTAGTTAGCTAAGGAGGATAAAAACCCTTCATTTCTTGGAGAAAAGCAGCATGAGGTCAGTTTCTAATTCACGTGGCTGGTCGAGGGGTGTGCGGTGCTCGGGTCCTGCTTACATGGGGCTTGGAATAGAGTCCACCAGATAGTGAGGCGTATCTTCCCTTGGCCAGGTGGGTGGGGGTCCATGACTTGAGGCTTATACTCACCAGGGAAAATTCCCTGGTTCCACAAGTAAAGGAGACAGAAGACTTTTGGGCTTCTGACCCTCACAACGGCCTAGACGCCCTAGGATAACAGGGCAGAGTAACCCCTCCTCTGGTGGAACCCTTGAGTGGGTGGCCCCTGCCTGTCACGAGCCTCCCCTGCTGGGTGTTCCATCTGAGTTACTTCGATTTCACAAACAAGTTAATGAATGAGAAGGAAAAGCCGGGACTCCCCATGAAGTAATGGGGGTACTCAACCGCGTTTCCCTAAGGGTCTCTCTCCCTCTTGTCATCAGACCCTCCCTGGCCCTGCAGTCCTCCCTTGGGGCCCCAACAGAACAGCTCTGCGTGTGAGGTGCACCAAGGGAGGAGAATAGTGTGGTTTGAAGGAGGGCAAAGCTCATCCCTGGAGGACGGGTGGATGAGCTCAAAGTGTAGACAGAGGGTCTGTGGTAGGTCTGGATGAGCCAGTGCTGGGGAGGCTGACCTTGGACGCTGGGGCAGGGGAGCAGTTTTGTGGAAGGGAAAAGGTAGCATGGGGTTTTAGGCCCAAATCAGTGTATTCTGGGAGATTGCTTGTGGAGTTGGCATTTGGAGACAGGAAGAGGATTTCTGTGTTGTAACAAACCTTAGTATGTTCACACCTAAACAACTTGCACACTTGTTCCCTCTCCTGGTTCCCCGTGGTGATGAGGGGCTGCCGGGTCCACTCACTCACCTGAGCTGAACACTGGGGTACCTTCCATGATTCTCTTTCTCTCATCCCCCACTTCCAGTCACCAAGCCGCAGCATCTCTTCTTCCTGAGTTAGCCTCACCTCCCTTCCGTTCCCCATCCCCCTTCTGTGTCCTGGCCCAGGCTCTCTCCATCTTTCCTGTGAACCCCTATGTTAGACTGCTCACCCCCGGACCTCCCCCCCATCAATCCACTTCCATGCTACAGCTAGAGGGATCTTTCTACAGCACAGCCTCCCTACCTCCAATCTCAGCCCCATCCATTCGAGAAACCAGAGGGATTTTTCTGTAACACAGTCTCTTGCATTACCTTACCCCGCTCCCAGCTCTCCCTAGATTTTAGGTTGAAAACAACACAGCCTTTAAGTCCCTGTGAAATCTCATCTCTGCTTCAGCCTCCTCTCCCCTCCCACCCGCCAACTAACCTGACTGTCCCACCTTTGGGGAGCACATGTAATCCACTGGACACCCATGCCCTCTCCCCACTGCTGTGTGTACCGGCCATGCCTGCCCCCTGGCTAATGTCCTTCTGTCATCTGACTGAGCCCAGGGACTTCCCTTCCTCTGGGAAGCCCGCCAACCTGCAGTCTGAATCAGGTGCTCTTGTTTGTGTTCCCAAAGCCGCCTCTCTTCTAGTACATGTTGCACTAGGTTGTCACTGCCTGCCTGTTTCCTCCAAGGTCTTTCATCGCCGTCTCCCTGGGGCCCAGCACATTGCCTGGCATAAAGTAAGCACCCAATAAATTCAAATTGCGCATATGTCAAGTTCCCTATAAAACCTCAGCTGCCAGTCTGAGGGTTCTTCTCTGTGCAGCCTCTTTCATTTTTCAGAACAGGAGTGTGCAGTAGATTTTTAACAGGAAAAGGTGGATTATTGGCTTTTGGTCTATCATAAGTAAGTGTGTTCAGCTTGGGAAGCTTCTGTTTGTAGTGGTGAATATTTTTAAGCAGTAAAATGTCAGCAACTAGAGTCTCTACCCAAACCCCTAAGCCTCCATCTCCATCCTGAGGGGTCCCTTCATTTCATTGCAGTGCTGGGCTGAGAGAGGCCACACTTCCAACAATGCAAAGGAAACCACGAAATGTTGCTGCTACTTTTCCTTTGCAGCTCAGATAAAAGAAAGCAAACACAGTGTGGGGAGAAGGGGCTGTCCTTTTTGGGGTGCTGACTTGTTTCTTTTTCTTTTCTTTTTTTTTAAACTGACTTTAAAAAAAATATATTTATTTATTTATTTGTGTTTGTGTTGGGTCTTTGTTGCTGCACGCAGGCTTTCTCTAGTTGCGGCAAGCGGGCTTCTCATTGTGGTGGCTTCTCTTGTTGCAGAGCATGGGCTCTCGGTGCGCACGCTTCAGTAGTTGTGGCATGTGGGGTCAGTAGTTGTGGCTTGCGGGCTCTAGAGCACAGGCTCAGTAGTCAGGGCACACAGGCTTAGTTGCTCCACAGCATGTGAGATCTTCCCGGACCAGGGCTTGAACCCGTGTCCCCTGCATTGGCAGGCGGATTCTTTTTTTTTTTTTTTTTAATTTTTCAAAGCTTTTAGAAGGCACATTTTAATTTTAAATATACAAAACCAGATCTTGTGGCTGTGTCGTGTGTGTGAGCCCCGTAGGGCCGGCGAGGCACCAGCTGCCGGGTGGGGAGGAGGCCGAGGCCACAGCTTGAGGGAGGCCCCGGCCCCTCTGCGCCTGTGTCTGGCAGAGCCAGTGTGAGACCAAGAGACAATCCTTCCCAGCTGCCAGGATAATCAAGAGTTTTGGCCAGAATTTTGAACACACACCAAGATAGTGAGGAGCCAGACGAAAAGCACAGACTATGGCGCTGAAACGGATTAATAAGGAACTTAGTGATTTGGCCTGTGACCCTCCAGCACAATGTTCTGCAGGTCCAGTTGGGGATGATATGTTTCACTGGCAAGCCACAATTATGGGACCTAATGACAGCCCATATCAAGGCAGTGTATTCTTTTTGACAATTCATTTTCCTACAGACTACCCCTTCAAACCACCTAAGGTTGCATTGACAACAAGAATTTATCATTCAAATATTAACAGTAATGGCAGCATTTGTCTCGATATTCTAAGATCACAGTGGTCTCCTGCTTTAACTGTTTCTAAAGTTCTTTTATCCATTTGTTCACTGCTACGTGATCCAAACCCAGATGACCCCCTAGTGCCAGAGATTGCACGGATCTATAAAACAGACAGAGATAAGTACAACAGAATACCTCGGGAATGGACTCAGAAGTATGCCATGTGATGCTACCTTAAAGTCAGAATAACCTGCATTATAGCTGGAATAAACTTTAAATTACTGTTCCTTTTTTGATTTTCTTATCTGGCTGCTCCCCTATCAGACCTCATCTTTTTTAATTTAATTTTTTTTTTTACCTCCCTCCATTCATTCACATGGTCATCTGAGAAGACTTAAGTTCTTCCAGCTTTGGACAATAACTGCTTTTAGAAACTGTAAAGCAGTTAGAAGAGAACAGTTGCCCAAGATTCAGAATTTAAAAAAAAATGGAGCATGTGTATTATATGGCCAATGTCTTCAATCTAACTTGGTTATGAGACTAAAACCATTCCTCACTGCTCTAACATGCTGAAGAATCATCAGAGGGGGAGGGAGATGGATGCTCAGTTGGCACATCAAAGGAAGCAGCATTATTCTAGCAGCATCCATTCTTGTGTAAGCCTTCCACTGTTAGAGATTTGAGGTTACATGGTATACTTTATGCTCATAACTGATGTGGCTGGAGAATTGGTATTGAATTTATAGCATCAGCAGAACAGAAAATGTGATGTATTTTATGCATGTCAATAAAGGAATGACCTGTTCTCGTTCTACAGAGAAGGGAAATTGGAAGTCAAACACCCTTTGTATTCCAAAATAGGGTCTCAAACATTTTGTAATTTTCATTTAAATTGTTAGGAGGCTTGGAGCTATTAGTTAATCTATCTTCCAATACACTGTTTAATATAGCACTGAATAAATGATGCAAGTTGTCAATGGATGAGTGATCAACTAATAGCTCTGCTAGTAATTGATTTATTTTTCTTCAATAAAGTTGCATAAACCAATGAGTTAGCCGCCTGGATTAATCAGTATGGGAAACAATCTTTTGTAAATGCAAAGCTGTTTTTTGTATATACTGTTGGGATTTGCTTCATTGTTTGACATCAGATGATGATGTAAAGTTCTAGAGAGTGAATATTTTGCCATGTTCAGTTAAAAGTGTGCAGGCTGTTACAGGTTGACACATTGATTGACCTGATTTATGCAGAATTAATAAGCTATTCAGATAGTGTAGCTTTAGTATGCTGCACATGATACTGGCAGCCCAGGAGTTCATTGATGGACTTGGGACCCAGCAGTTTTGAAACGTGTATATGGAGTTTAAGAAATTTATTTTCCAGGTGCAGCCCCCATCTAACTAAATTTTTTCTTCACCTTGTACACTTGACAGCTGAAAAAACCATAACATGGGAGTAATAATGGGTCAAAATTTACAAAATAAAGTACTGTTTTGGTGTGGGAGTTGTCATAAGGCTATGTTGAAGTGACTTAACTATGTGGGATATTGAGTTTTTTTTAATGGAGTGAGTATCCATTAAAATGAATTTGTTCAGCCATTTACATTAATGAGCATTTAAATGCAACAGATGACTTAACATGAATGAATAAAAGTCAATGCTATTGGATTAAAAAAATATATATACAAAACCATATTGCTCTGTCTTTTTCTATAAAATAAAATTAGTTATTGATAGAAAAGCTTTTAAATTGTCTTAGTCAAACTCAAGTAAAAGGATTTAAAAAATAAAACATTAACTAAAAAGAGTCTTACCAGAATATTGAACTCTCCGTGATAGTCACAGAAATCAACACAATGTCCATTAGTGCAGAATAAAAGACATACACAATTCAGTGTAAAAAAAAAAGCAACTTGCATTAATGGAACATTAAAATTGTGATTTAAACCCACAAAATTCAGGAAATTCAGAATTAGAACCCACAAAATTCAGGAAATTCAGAATTAGAACTCACAAGGTAACCTTAACTGTGACCTCTTGTGCATGTATGCTGTTTAGAAATTTGAGGTTTTTTGCCTTCCTGATCACATACCACTATGAAGAACAATTTTGAAGGGAAAATAAAAAGGTACTTTTCCTTAGAACCACTGTATATGTTTAAAATTTTATACCCACTTAGAAAATCAAATGATCAATCTTATACTACCATATGAGCTAATTATGGAATAAGAAGGAATTTTAAAAATATACTATAGAAAGCTGTGTAAGCTACAACATAACGCACATCCACTTGAAACACGATTTGAACTTTCTTTTTGATACAGCCATAAGTGCCTACCATATAAAAACATATTCACATTGCAGGAAGACAGAGGGGAACACTATTAAAACTGAATAGTATGTAAGGAAGAAGGGTCAGGGAAATAATTGAGCAGAGAGTCAAAAGTAGCATCCTTCGTATTTTTAAATCTACACTTTCCTGGGAAGATACTTTATCTCTTCAACTATCAGTTCTTCAATTTTAAAATGAGAGGACTGAGTTAAGTAACATCATAGTTTCTTCTTCAAAACTGTATGATTCAGTGACTTCATATAAATTAATATTCTAGAGGAGACTCATAAATTTGACATTGTATTAAACCTTAAGTAATTTGTATCAGAGCTTAGTGAGATATGCCAAGAAAGAAAATGATGTTGATAAACCACTGGGCCTCTCTTAGATATGATCAACCTATCTCATCAATCCTGCCCTATCTTTTGGATCTTTTAGTCAAAAAAATGTTAACTCATCCATCCATCCAGATGTTAGTTCAGTCTTTGTGCCTGGGGTTATTGGAAGATATCTTCTAGTAAATTAAAAAACATCATCAGGGGGCTTCTCTGGTGGCGCAGTGGTTAAGAATCCGCCTGCCAATGCAGGGGACACGGGTTCGAGCCCTGGTCCGGGAAGATCCCACATGCCGCGGAGCAGCTAAGCCCATGAGCCACAACTCCTGAGCCTGTGCTCTAGAGCCCACGAGCCACAGCTACTGAGCCCGTGTGCCTAGAATCCGTGCTGCGCAACAAGAGAAGCCACCGCAGTGAGAAGCCCGCACACCACAACAAAGAGTAGTCCCCGCTCGCCGCAACTAGAGAAAGGCCGTGCACAGCAACAAAGACCCAAAGCAGCCAAAAGTAAATACATTAATTAATTAACTAAAAAAAAAAAATCATCAGGCCTCCTGAGATATGTTTCTCAATATTATGAATGTGAGATCAAGAAGGACTACAGAGAAAGGTAGTAGCGTAAGAAGGCCATAATAATGTCACCACGGTATATAGCTCTTCAAGCAAAGTCACCATGGCCCATTTTTTTAAATAAGGAAATATATTTATTGAAAAGACAACTGAAAAAAAAGCGTATATCCTTACAGTTATATAAACTGTGGCATAACAGGTACTATCACAACCCCTTTGATCTCCCAGCAGCCAGCACTTGCATCTCTGTCAGATGGCTGCCCCCAGGCTGCCAAAACCTGGTTTATCCATATGCACAGAGAATACGCATATACCGGAAGTATCTTGGAATTTACAGACCCCAAGGTGGCTGTTAACCAATGTCTATAAATACCACTGCTCCCTTGTTTCCTATGCTGCAACCTCCACTGTCTTCACAGCTTCCCTGAAAGGCTGAGGCAATGTTATCTACCCTTCAAAGGATTTACTTGAAATCACATCTAGTCCTAATATGCTGCTGGGCTGACTTTGGGATTCCTGGAATTAAAAAAAGGCCCAGTTTTTCATAATGTGTTTATTCCAGAATTGCCTTGGAAGAATATTGAGGACGGCAATCAAAAGGCTAAAAGAAATGGAGATGTGAGAAAAGTCCTATTATATACAAGCGGTGAAACTCTTACTGGGCAACCAGCTGAAGTGTGAGTGGCATCCTGCTGACCCTATTCTGCCATGAGCCCTGTAGTCCTGCACCTTCTGGCCACCAGGGCAGGCAGATTCTTAACCACTGTGCCACCAGGGAAGCCCTGCTGGCTTGTTTCTAATTGCTGTGTCCTCCCCTGCCTCCACCCATGGCTCAGTGTGGGTTAGGCCCCTTCTGCGCAGAGCTACTGGGACACGTCATAAGAAGGTGTTTCTCAAACATCATAGTTAAAACTGGTTCATGCAGTCAGTGTCAGAGCACAGCGTCTGTACCGCTAGGTGTCACAATTCATTACTCACCCCAAATAGCTGTGCCCTAAGACACAGAATGACTGCACATTCAGAAACAGCCCTCCCTTCAAGTCCCTATTTCTTTCTTTATTTGTCATTTACTCACATTCTTCCTTGTATGAGGAACATTTCCTTCCCCTTGCCCTGTATCCTCCTAATTAGATAGATAATATTTCAGGGTGATGTCAGAACCTAAAGCAATTGGGATGATTTTTAAACAGTATTTCATGGGCTTCAAGGAAAGCAGTTTTGCTTCCAGTTCTAAGTATTAGTCCGGTTCCACCACTTACTAGTTTGGGGATGGAGCACAGTTTATTTGCGTTCATCTGTACAATGGGAGCAACAATCTACCAGCTTGGGTGTGGTGCAGATTAAGTAAAAGGATGTCTGGGAGGAGGTTGGCCCAGTCTCTGGAATACATGTGGTAGCCGGGAAATGTTCCCTGGCTTCTGCCTCCCCACCCCCATCTTCAGTTCCTCCCACAAGAGTAACAGCGTGTAATAACTGACTTATTTCGGCATGAAGGATTTAAATGCAAAATCTTAAGGCAGTCACCCTTAAAGAAACACTGAAGCGTTTATCTGTGAAAACATTAAGATTGCACTCCTTCACTGTTCTCTGTGCCCAGGCAGTATTTACATTCTGTTTAGGAGAGTCGGTCAGTAGGCAGAGGGGATCAGGTGTGTGCTTTGCTCACAGAAAGGACAGGAGCATTAAAGATCTGCTCCTAAAATCTGAAGTTCTAGGGAATTTTGTGGAAGTAGCTTATCCAGAGGCTCCCCCATCACTCCCCCAAAAGGTTCCGTGTTTTATTTATGTAAATGATTGAAGCTGTTCCCAGCTGAATGCTTTCCTGAGCATGTCGCTCAGACTCCCACCCCAGAGTCATCTGTCCCCCGCAGCCCACATTCAGCAGCTCTGCCTCCCCGCCCCGGCCCGGGCACCATCTCCTTTCCTGGGCTGCTGCAGGAGATTTTCTGTGTCTCTGAGCATATTCCACTCCACGTACATGCCCCAAGGATCTCCAGGGAAACACAGGGTCCTGTGGCCTGGTAGACTTGGGGCCACCCTACTCTTTGTGGGAGGCAGTTGCAGTAAAAACAAACAATAAACAAAAGAGACTAAACGCCCCTTTAACTGTGTAACCTGGTGTCCCCCCAGTTTGTTCGATCACAGACCCTTTCATTAACTTCCCCCTGGTGAACTGGTACATGCTGAGTGAGGAAGGCAAAGTGCAGCTTGCTGTAAGCAACCAGTTCCCCGCATGTGCTTAGACTGGACGGATAACCCGGAACTGACAGGCGTGTCTGTCTCTGGAGGGGGCGCTGGGTATCCAGGGGGTGGGGTAAGAGCCAGCTCCTCACTGTGTGCCTCTTGGGAACTTTAAAACTTTCTACTGTTTTGAACACGGCACTAGTCTGCTCGCAACTCCACCAGACTTTATGTGGAGCGTAGTGTGAAGTCCTTGGATCTGCTCACGGCCTTGGGGTTGGTTGGCTTCTGCCTGCCCACCTAGTGCCTCCCACTCCTGCCTCCCTGCCAGCTCCCGTCATCTCTTCCTGACAGATGCAGGCAGTGGGACTGCAGGCCATGGCTCGTTGGTGCTACTTCTGAGATTTACCCCGCTCCCCTTGGAAGCCCACCTTCCATAGAGCATGCTGGCCTGGGATGCGGGGATAGTGATGCTTTATTCCTGCCTCAAATTCTAACTTTTGAGCCCCGGGGGTAGCCAGAGTACCCAGGAGGCAGCGAGACCTGGGCCAGAAAGGTCAAGAACTCCAGGATTGAGCAGATGTGACTCAGAATCCTTATCAGCCTTGTGGCCTGGGGAACTTGTGCCTTCATCTTCCTTTTATTATACGATGGAGGGGAATAAGCCCGATGGAGGGGAATAAGCCCAGCTGCAGGGTTTGAACGTGTGGCTCGTCTCTGTAGAACAGCGGTCCCCAGCCTTTTTGGCACCAGGGACTGGTTTCATGGAAGACAGTTTTTCCACGGACGGGGGTGATGTGGGGGGATGGTTCAGGCGGTAATGTGAGCAGTGGGGAGCGGCAGATGAAGCTCCGCCCACTGCTCACCTCCTGCTGTGTGGCCAGGTCCTAACAGGCCGCGGACTGATATCAGTCCACGGCCCAGGGGTTGGGGACCCCTGCTCTAGAAAACCTAGTGCAGTGCCTGGCATCTTGTAGGTGTTCATTGTGACTATGGACCCATCACTCCCTTGGCTCTTAAAGTCCTGGGCTCCGAAGGAAAGAGCACAGGCCAGAAGCCGGACTTCATCCCTGGCTCCATTGATGCCCAGCTCTGGGAATATGCTGGGCCCCAGTGTCTTCAGGTCTCCTGCCCTAACACACAGTCCATATTTACCTCAAGGCAGAAGAGCTTTGATGATCAAAACACCACGGATGGGAAGGGTTAGCAGTGCACTATGAGTACAGACGTTTGCCTGCCTGCCAACTAGGTTATAAGAATATTTGGAAGATGACTAAGGTAATGTCTTCCACATGCTAAAGAGAGGATGATTTCGTACCATGTGAGGTAGAGCAGGGAAAGCCCCCGCTCATTAGCGGAGTGGCCTTGGAGAGTCATCACTCTCTGCCTCATTACCTCATCTAAAATATGAAAGCAATAAAATCCAGCCACACAAGGGTGGCTGTGAGGCTCACACGGGGCAGTCCATGTGGAAGGTCTTTGTAAACTGTTGAAATGCTCTGCACATGTCAGCAGCGCCCGCCGCTCACGTGCCTGTGTGTTTATTGTTTCAGCGGAGAGTGCAGGACGTCATCAGCCCCATCGTGTTCGAGGCCGCCTACAGCCTGGGTGAGCATGTGATGGGAGAGGAGGAAAGGGAGCTGCCAGCCCTGACCCCCGTGCTCCGCTGGAAAAAGGGACAAAAGATTGCCCAGAAGAATCAGGTGAGAACCTGAAAGCTCACGGCTGGGACCCCAGGTGGCAGGTGCCTATGCAGAAGTAATGACCCTGGTGGCCTGGGAGCCCATGGCCAGCCACATCCCCTCCTGGCCCTCCCTTTCCCGATCTGCAAAATGATGAAATGTATGATTTAGGGGTTTGTGTCTACCAACCACGTGATTTAAACTCATTTTTTAAATGAGTTTAAACTCAAGCAATTAGAAAATGATGATCCCTTTGAGGTCATGAACTGGCTGCTTGGCCCCGGCACTTGCCTCGTGTTCCTACACTGTTTCCAGAGCTCAGATCAGCACCTAGTGAGTGCTCTACATACAGTACATGTTTTATTGATGGGAGCATGAGTGGGGTGAGGAGGCAAGAACTTCCTCTTGCTAGAATTGGTGGTTGAGTTGAGAATGGCCGCTCGGGCATCTTTGGAAGGTAGAGCACCGTGAGCACAGGCTCTCACCATCCTCCCCCGCTTGGCAGATTCTGGGCTGTGCTGCTGTGCGGAGGAGCTGCAGGGTGACGTGGGGTGCAGGCCGTACAAGGCCATACAGGGTAGGAGTGAGCCATGAGGTAACGCCATGCAGCATCACTGGCCTGTCTGCCCCGAGTCATCTGAGAGATATACAGTGCTGACGACGATGCAGGAAGTACACAAGAAATCTGGGATCCCAAGTCTGGTTCTAAATTTTTTTTTTGCGGTACGCGGGCCTCTCACTGTTGTGGCCTCTCCCGTTGGCGGAGCACAGGCTCCGGACGCGCAGGCTCAGCGGCCATGGCTCACGGGCCCAGCTGCTCTGCAGCATGTGGGATCTTCCCGGACTGGGGCACAAACCCGTGTCCCCTGCATCGGCAGGCAGACTCTCAACCACTGGGCCACCAGGGAAGCCCTGGTTCTAAATCTTTAACACCCAAGATCATCACAGATCCAGGACCTGGGGAAGGTCAGACAAAACTGTTTTTTGGCTTAACCAGACTCCTGGGTGGGGTGGGGGCAAAGCTGTGGAACCACCCACCAGCCCCAGTCTCCACAGTTCTGACTGCCCTGAGCTTATGGGAAAACTAGCAGATCAGTGACCCACGCCTTGCAGATGAGAGTTGTAAATAGAACCACAGAGAAGTGTTTGGAGCTCGAGATGTAAGATTTTTACCAAGATGTCCTCATTTTCTCCCAAAGTCTCTCCCATGTGGTCTTGGGTCAGGTTCCCCAGAAACAGAGCCTAAGACAGGGATTTAGGAGCAACTTGGTCTAATGAAGCTGTGCTCTTAAGAGAACCCTGTAAGGAAAGGGAAAAGGGTGAGCAAGTATGTGGTCTCAGCTAAAGTCTAGCTTTGGCCTGAGGCAGGGAGCTTTGGAGCATAAATTACAGCAAAGAGCTGTCCTCTCCTTGAGGGAAGGGTCTGGCCTTTTGTACCCCTTACTTGTCAGCCATTGGCTGGCTGTGGGGGATAGAACGGGAGTGTAGCCCTCCTTGAAGGAGACTCCTTGCAGCTGTGGACAGTTCTCTGGAGGAGGCTGCAGATGTGAGCCGTTAGCCGCCTGTAGCACATCGGCTGGGGGAGGGGCAGCAGTTGTAAAGGGATGTGGGCAGAAGCTGCTACACGTATACACACAACCTACTGGCAACACTGCCTTTTTGGATGCTTCTTTTTTTTTTTTTTTTTTTTTTTTTTTTTGCAGTATGCGGGCCTCTCACTGTTGTGGCCTCTCCCATTGCGGAGCACAGGCTCCGGACGTGCAGGCTCACGGGCCTAGCCGCTCCACAGCATATGGGATCTTCCCGGACTGGGGCACGAACCCGTGTCCCCTGCATCGGCAGGCAGACTCTCAACCCCTGCGCCACCAGGGAAGCCCTGGATGCTTCTTTTGAAGTCAAACATGAACTTTCAAAACACAAGTGACCTGTAGGGTGGCCAGAATGTCCAGCTGGTCACTGATACTTGGAGAAGGCTCTGGGGGAGTGAGGGGAGAGACCAGGAGGATGCTGGGTGTCTAAGTGGTGGGGCAGGGTAGAGGGGAGGCATGAGGAAGATGAGGACAGGAAGATAAGATGAAGAGGCGGGACAGGAAGCTGATGACTCCTACCTTGACTGAAGAGTAGAAGTGTGTATCATCTCCTGACAGTGAAGTTGGGCCAAGAGGTCAGGCTGGGGACCCAGTAAACCAGAATATTATGATAATTCCTAGATCATGAGTTCCCCGTCCTATTAATACTTTGCTCTCTAAGGTGGAATCTTGCTGGCCCAATAAAGTTGGATTATGGGAGTGGTCCAAACTTGGGGTGCTGGGAATCATTTCAGGGTACCCTGTGCTTGTTTTACCTCTGAAATGACCCTGTGAGGTAGCGGCCTCCTCTGTTCAGCATCTTGCTAGCCCTGGGCATCCCTTCTACAATGAACCCAACTCTCATTTCTACCAATCCGTCAGTGGCACAGAGCAGGCCTTCTTTAGTGAAGAGCATCTTAGAACCTTTACTGGCATTTTTAGATTGAGGCAACCTGATCAAAGGCAGAGATGTAGGGAAAGATTAGTATGAAAATGCTCTTCTTGGTCACTTATGTTCAAGATGGCTAAGCAAGCATAAATATTTATGTCCATGCTTCCTGAGACCCCATTATAGTGATTATAAATGAGTAAATCAGAACAGGGAGGTGAATGCTGCTGGGGAAGGGGCATCAGCCAATGAGAGAATCCAGGGATTTTTGGAATGAGTAAAGAAGAAGGAAGAGTGTTGGTGGGTGAACCTTGCACTCTACATGGAGGGGCTGGGTGCCTGTCCACCCATGGGTCCAGAGAGGCTGTAGCCATGGCCAGGCCAGCAGTTTCAGAGGGGTACAGGAGTGAGAAATGGGGCTAGAAACAGGGAAGGGGGTGTTAAGTGAAGGTTCGTTTGTGGAAGAGTTGACTTTCTGCCCCTGTCCCCACACGTACATACTCCAGCCATGCAGAATAGCAAGAAGCCAGGCCTTTTATTTTCTAAAGAATTGAATGAACTGGTTGAGATAGTGTAGGTGGGCTGTTTCCCCAGGGGGAGGCCTTATTTCTTCTGGCATTTGGAGCCTCCAATGTAAGAGCTAGCTTCCCCTCCCACCATCCACCCAAACACCCAAATTTTCCAATCATCTCTTTTACTTTATTCTTAAAAATGAATGGACAACCAAGGAAATCTGAAATTGAGGGGAAATGTGGTACATGGAGAAAAAAACCAAAATACACCTACAGAATAACTGACTTAGAAGGAAATAAATTTTTTAAGGAATAGAAGAGATTATAGCAATTTAAATACCAATTTATACTCTATGTAATAAACACAAGGAGATTCAAGAATATATTCTATCCATTAGAAAGTGGTTGGAATTCTATTTCTTCTTAAAAGAAAGGAAGAACAAGGAAAAGTTTCTTGAAAATTAACAATATGGATGCAGAGCCAAAAATGTAGTAGAAGATAATGATAAGAAATCTCCCAGTAAGCAGAGCTAGAAGACAAATAGAAAAGAGCTAAAGCATCAATCTGCAAGGTCCTATATCCAAGTAATAGGAATATCAGAAAAAGCAAACAGAGAAAATGAAAAACATTATGAGAGATAATGTAATACAATTTCCCAGAGTTACAGAGAGACACTTTTTTAAATGTAAAGGACCCTCAAACTTGCAAGCACGATAAACCAAAAATATCCTAGATACATCATTTTGAAATGGTACTACTCCTAACACATAAGGAAAATTCTAAATGCTTCCAGGACAAGGAGTACAGGATGGTGGTAGTGAGGAATATTTGTCCACTAACAGCATAATTAGAGTCACACTAAGTTGTCCATTAGACTTCTTATTAGCAAGATTGGAAGAAAGCATATGTGAAATAAGGGCTTCAAAGCTCTGAGAGAAAGTGATTTTGAAACTAGGGTTTTATACTTAGCCTAACAGTCAAGTATGGGTCAAAATAAAGTTATTTTTCAGACAAGCAAGGACCCAGAAAGTTTACATCCCTAGTAGCCTTTCCAAGGAAATAACCTGAGATGCACTCCAAGAAAACAAGGGTGACAATCAGAAGGAGCAATATGGGGGATGTAAG
The DNA here is from genome assembly GCF_964341445.2 of Mesoplodon mirus. Classification (NCBI taxonomy): domain Eukaryota; kingdom Metazoa; phylum Chordata; class Mammalia; order Artiodactyla; family Ziphiidae; genus Mesoplodon; species Mesoplodon mirus. Next base: position 48,774,329 of record NC_138988.1, on the reverse strand, counting down.
AACTAACTCCTAGAAGTCTAATGACAAGAAATTCCAGGATTACAACTGTGCAGCAAGTCTAAAAAACAGTTGATCAGTTTAGAATAGGGTATCAATGAACTTCGAGAAGAATGAAGCCAGCCATAGCAGAATGACAAGAGAGTAGCAAATATTCAGGATACAGTGGAGATGGAATATATTTTTTCTATGGATAAGAAAAAATAAAGGCAGTCAAAAATTCCCAGGAAAATAAAAACATGGCCAATATGTCATGGTTCAAATATAAAACAAATTAAAGTGTGGTGGGATTTTAAGCAAATAGAAGAATATACGGAAGAGAAGGACCTTAATACTAGAAGCATTCTCCTTTAAGCAAAATTTGAGTATTCTAGTAGTTTAACTTTGCACCTGTAGAGGAAGATATGTAATCATGACACTTGTCTTGGCTCTGCTGTGAACAGTAATCAAGAGGCCATAATGACAACATGATTTATTGGTTGTTAGTATTTACAGTCAAGCCAAATCAGTTACGGTTATAGTACATAGTGTAAATGTCTTTAATTTTACTGTATAGAGTTTAAAATAGAACAAAACAAGTTGTTTTAATGTCTTAATCTTTTAAATTGGCGAGCCAAGAGATATTGTAAAACTTGATGAAACAAGAAAAAGTTGTGATTACTTAAAATTGCAGAGGTTACCAGTAGAGCAGTGCTTCATAAAGTGTGGTCGCTGAACCAGCAACATCAAACTCCCTTGGGATGTTGTCAGAAATGAAAATTCTTGGGCCCCACCCCAGACCCTTTAATCAGAAACTCATGGGTGGGTCCCAGCAATCTGAGTTCTAACAAGCTGATCAGGTAATTCTGATGCAGCTAACATTTGAGAACCAGTGCAGCGGAGGAGCTGAGAGCAACGATTTGCCTGTCAACATTAGGAAGGTGGATGGTGGGAGGGGGCCTTCATGTAGGTGAGTTCAGTTCTTGTCTATCATGGAAGGAGTTCAGTGAGATAATGTCTAAATCTGATAAATCAAGAAGTAGTAGTATCAATATATTTTCTAGAGATATGGAAATAATCATCAAAAGAAACATAAATGGACATCGGTAAGAGTGGTTCCTCTTGAGAGGAGGACTCAGTATATGAAGGTGTGTGGCAGGAGGTTATTATTTTAACCATGTGATTTCTTTGGTTGAAAATAAAATGAAAGAAAAATATTGTCCTTAGATTGAGAAGATTGTCCAGGAGCCTGAGAAAAATTCTGGGAGAATGATCCTTGCTTTACTCCTTTTCCTGATTATGGCAAAAAAAAAAAAAAAAAAGATAATTTAATGATCTTTCTCCATGTGTCTTCCAGATGTTGGCTTAATTTAAGGGAAAGATTCTGAGAGCTAGGCCCACTCTAGGAAGCAGAGCTGATTTTTAACTTGTATGTATGTGACAGGTCCACAAAGAGCATCTAACCTCTTTCCTAGGAAGGAATAAACTCATTGAAACTCTTCATTTTGTCAGGTAACTTTAGGATTTAAGTGCCTTAGTCTCGTCAACTAAAAGGCACTAAAAGCCCGTGTTGGTACATAGGGCTGTGCAATAGAGTGGGTTAAATTCTGGCGATCTTTTAGAGTCAGGGTCTGCCCCCATTGGTGGTCTAGTTCAGGTGGAATAGCTGCACAGTGTATATAACACGGAGTCAGTGACTAGAGGATGTTTTTTTAAATTTTTTAAATTTATTTTTATTTTTTATACATCTTTATTGGAGTATAATTTCTTCACAATGCTGTGTTAGTTTCTGTTGTACAACAAAGTAAATCAGCCGTATGCATACGTATATCCCCATATCCCCTCCCTCTTGAGCCTCCCTCCCACTCTCCCTATCCCACCCCTCTAGGTCATCGCAAAGCACTGAGCTGATCTCCCTGTGCTATGCTGCTGCTTCCCACTAGCTATCTGTTTTACATTTGGTAGTGTATATATGTCCATGCTACTCTCACTTTGCCCCAGCTTCCTGCTCCCACCCCATGTCCTCAAGTCCATTCTCTGTGTCTACGTCTTTATTTCTGCCCTGCCACTAGGTTCATCAGTACCTTTTTTTTTTTAGATTCCATACATATGCGTTAGCATATGGTATTTGTTTTTCTTTTTCTGACTTACTTCACTCTGTATGATAGACTCTAGGTCCATCCACCTCACTACAAATAACTCAGTTTTGTTTCTTTTTATGGCTGAGTAATATTCCATTGTATATATGTGCCACGTCTTCTTTATCCATTCATCTGTCCATGGACATTTAGGTTGCTTCCATGTCCTGGCAATTGTAAATAGTGCTGCAATGAACATTGGGGTGCATGTATCTTTTTAAATTATGGTTTTCTCAGGGTATATGCCCAGTAGTGAGATTGCTGGGTCATATGGTAGTTCTATTTTTAGTTTTGTAAGGAACCTCCATACTGTTCTCCATGGTTGTTGTATCAATTTACATTCCCACCAACAGTGCAGGAGGGTTCCCTTTTCACCACACCCTTTCCAGCATTTATTGTTTCTAGATTTTTTGATAATGGCCATTCTTACTGGTGTGAAGTGATACCTCATTGAAGCTTTGATTTGCATTTCTCTAATACGTAGTGATGTTGAGCATATTTTCATGTGCTTCTTGGCCATCTGTATGTCTTCTTTGGTGAAATGTCTGTTTAGGTCTTCTGCCCGTTTTTTAATTGGGTTGTTTTTTTGATATTGAGCTCCATGAGCTGTTTGTGTATTTTGGAGATTAATCCTTTGTCAGTTGTTTCATTTGCAAATATTTTCTCCCATTCTGAGGGTTGTCTTTTCATCTTGTTTATGGTTTCCTTTGCTGTGCAAAAGCTTTTAAGTTTAATTAGGTCCCATTTATTTATTTTTGTTTTTATTTTCATTAAGAGGTGGGTCAAAAAAGATCTTGCTGAGATTTATGTTAGAGAGTGTTCAGCCTATGTTTTCCTCTAAGAGTTTTATAGTATCTGGCCTTACATTTAGGTCTTAATCCATTTGGGGTTTATTTTTATGTATGGTGTTAGGTAGTGTTCTAATTTCATTCTTTTACATGTAGCTGTCCAGTTTTCCCAGCACCACTTATTGAAGAGGCTGTCTTTTCTCCATTGTATATTCTTGCCTCCTTTGTTGTAAATTAGATGACCATATGCGCATGGGTTTATCTCTGGGCTTTCTATCCTGTTCCATTGATCTATATTTCTGTTATTGTGCCAGTACCATAGTGTCTTGATTACTGTAGTTTTGTAGTATAGTCTGAAGTCAGGGAGCCTGATTCCTCCAGCTCTGTTTTTCTTTCGTAAGATTGCTTTGGCTATTCGGGCTCTTATGTGTTTCCATACGAATTGTAAAAATTTTTTGTTCTAATTCTGTGAAGAATGCCATTGGTAGTTTGATAGAGATTGCATTGAATCTGTAGATTGCTTTGGGCAGTATAATCATTTCCACAATATTGCTTCTTCCAATCCAAGAACATGGTATATTTCTCCATCTGTTTATGTCATCTTTGATTTCTTTCATCAGTGTTTTATAGTTTTCTGAATACAAGTCTTTTGCCTCCTTAGGTAGGTTTATTCCTAGGTATTCTTTTTGTTGTGACGGTAAATGGGATTATTTCCTTAATTTTTCTTTCTGATTTTCATTGTTAGTATATAGGAATGCCAGAGATTTCTGTGCATTAATTTTGTATCCTGCAACCTTATCAAATTCATTGATTAGTTCTAGTAGTTTTCTGCTGGCATCTTTAGGATTTTCTGTGTATAGCATCATGTCATCTGCAGTGACAGTTTTACTTCTCTTTTCCAATTTGTATTCCTTTTATTTCTTTTTCTTCTCTGATTGCCATGACTAGGACTTCCACACTATTGTGAATAAGAGTGGTGAGAGTGGACATCCTTGTCTTGTTCCTGATCTTAGAGGAAATGCTTTCAGTTTTTCACCATTGAGAACGATGTTTGCTGTGGGTTTGTCATATATAGACTTTGTTATGTTGAGGTAGGTTCCCTCTATGCCCATTTTCTGGAGAGTATTTATCATAAATGGGTGTTGAATTTTGTCAGAAGCTTTTTCTGCATCTATTGAGATGATCTTATGGTTCTTATTCCTTAATTTGTTAATATGGTGTATCATATTGATTGATTTGCATATATTGAAGAATCCTTGCATCCCTGGGATAAATCCCACTTGATCATGGTGTATGATCTTTTTAACATGTTGTTGGACTCTGTTTGCTAGTATTTTGTTCAGGATTTTTGCATCTGTGTTCATCAGTGAATATTGGTCTATAATTTTCTTTTTTTGTGATATCTTTTTCTGGTTTTGGTATCAGGGTGATGGTGGCTTTGTAGAATGAATTTGGGAGTGTTCCTCCCTCTGCAAATTTTTGGAAGAGTTTGAGAAGGATCGTTGTTAGCTCTTCTCTACATGTTTTATAGAATTCACCTGTGAAGCCATCTGGTCCTGGGCTTTTGTTTGTTGGAAGATTTTTAATTACAGTTTCACTTTCATTACTTGTGATAGGTCTGTTTATATTTTCTAATTCTTCCTGGTTCAGTCTTGGAAAATTGTACCTTTCCAAGAATTTGTCCATTTCTTCATGGTTGTCCATTTTATTGGCATATAGTTGTTTGTAGTAGTCTCTTATAATCCTTTGTATTTCTGCGGGGTCAGTTGTGATTTCTCCTTTTTCATTTCTAATTTTATTGATTTGCGTCCTCTCACTTCTTTTCTTGATGAGTCTGGCTAAGGGTTAGAGCATGTTAAGTACAGGCTTACTGATGGATCCCAGGCTTTTGGCAGAGAGTGGGAGTGAGTGAGGCAGGCAAGAGACCAAGCCTTCCCTCTGCCGGGTGAAGAGCAGCCTTGGGAGAAAATGGGCTTCAGGGTGGGTGCCAGGCTGTATGAGTGAATAGTGGGGTTGCCACTGTTGCTGAGTACCAATTGGGATTCTGGGCACTTGGAGAATATTATAGCTCTAATGCTACAACCTCTGTAGGACGTACAGCCTGATGAATGCACGTTTCACCTTAAAAATTTAAGGAAAGCAGAGACCTGCCTCTCTTGCCTCAAGAAATATTTGGTACAGATATAACAACAACAAAGTGTTTTATCCATTAGCCAGAAGAGTAATTTAAAAGGACTATAAATCTAAGAGCAATTCAGCTAATTGAGTGTCTGCTACACGTAAGATGTGGATAAAAAGATAAATGAAACATTGCTGCCTTAGTAGACTTAGAGACTGTACAGGAATAACTTATACAGAGCAGAAAGTGAGATTCAGACTAGTGTGTGTGAATTTCACTCCGGAGACCTCTTCCAGCTGAGGGTAAGGAGATGCTCTCTGGAGAAGGGAGAAAATTGGCTGGAGCCTCATGGAAGAAGTAGGATTTGGATACTTGGGGCTGGAGGGCTTTGACCAACAGAGAAGGAGGAGGGCGTGATGGATGCTAATGGTCTTCCATGTGGCTGAACATCTAGTGAGGAGGAGAGGGGCCATTAGGGCTAGAGGTACAGTCAGACAGTCTAAGGCCACTTGTTCACTGACCAGGGAGTTGGACTTGATTGAACTGGTAGGGGACAGGAGACCATCACATCTTCTTGAGATGGTCTGCCTGGACTGGGGAGCCAGTTAGGAGCTCTCACAGCAGCCCCAGGAAGGTCTTGCAGGTCAGTTCATGAAGGTTCTGTCTGATAACACTCAGAGAGTTGACTCATCATCAGTTCCTAGTGGGTCTCAGCTGCTGAAAGAGTATGGAATGAAATGAAACAGTCCTGGAAAGTTCTGGCTGGCCTGTGTGCTGGGAAAGCAGGAAGGCTGTCATTGGGGCCCTAATGTTTCTCCTACAGGTGAGCATACCAATGGCTATGACAGAGGCCCTGGCTTCAAACCCTATACACAGAGTAGAGCTTTGGAAATAACTGCTCTCAGCCTTCCTCAGGAGGCCCCCAAAGAGACCTGGCTGGGGCTGGACTTCCCGGCCACCCACTGTGGTAGACAGAATGGCCCCCAAAGATGTCTACACCCTCATTCCTGGAACCTGTGAATATAATGTATCACATGGCAAAGGGAAGGACTTTGCAGTTGTAACTAAGGTTATGGGCTTTACACTAGGGAGAGTATCCTGGATTATCCAGATGGGCCCAATCTTTCTCCAGCTGGAGGCAGAAGGAAGGAGGAAGAATAGGAAGTCAGAGAGATCTGAAGCTTGAGAAGGACTTGACCTGCCATTGCTGGCTTTGAAGACGGTGGTGCAACTTGACAAGGAATGCAGACAACCTTGAGGAGCTAAGAGAGGCTCCCTGGTGAGTGTCAGCATGGAAATGGGGACCTCAGTCCTACAACCACGGGGCAGTAAATTCCGCAAACAACCTGAGTAGGCCTGAAAGCAGATTTTCCCCAAGAGCCTCCAGATAAGGGCCCAGACCAGGTAACACCTTGATTTTTGCTGTTGACCCCCAATGCTTAGCACTGCCTGGCTCATAGAGGATGCTCAGTAAACCTATCTCAGTGGAAAGGGCCCTTCTGAAAGAGCACAAGGCTAGGTCCTCCTGCAGACGTTGGACGTCTTATCAGAATTTCTTCACTGCAGATTCAGCAAAGCTGTATAATTAAAAGAAATGTGCTCCATGAACTCTCTAAGAATTCCTCCCAGGCAGGAGAGTAAGGTATGTGATTTAGGGTGACTTACCTACTCCACAGTACATTTGTGCATGTGTGAGTCTATTATTTTGAAGACCAAGATGGAGGAGACACAGCTGATGAGAGGAAAGGCACTGGCTATGTTGAGAATACTCACTTTGTCATCTTTTAAGGGATAGGTGAACTGTTTTATTCTAATATTAACGTTTTACTATGTTGAAGCCATAAAATCTGAACCTCCATTGTGCTGGAAACCATCACCATCTGGACCTCCCACCCCGGCCCCTCAGCGCCTGGGTGTGTGGGATGCCAGCCCCGTGCCCACAAAGACTCAGTGTTTGTTCAGCCTGGACATTAGGTAATGCTTTCCTGGCTGAGGTGCCCAGCCAGCTTAAAATGCCATTATTTACAGCTCTAAGGTTTATTTTCATTATCATATGTAAAGTCTCTGCAGAAGGATGGAAAGCTGAGGGGTTGGCAGGGAGGAGAGAGCAGAGTAACTCCAGACCTCAGAGCCGGACAGGTCTCAGAGACCATCCAACCTGCGGGTTCCAGAGCACACACCTGGATTCAAGGGAGCAGGTTGGTGCAGTGGAGGAGAAGGGGTGTTAGAGGAGGAGGTGTCCAGCCCCCTCCCTATTTCAGCCTGATCAGTCCTACTTTTATAGGCATCAGCTATTTGGCATCAGCCTCTGGCTAATCTTCTCAGAAAGGGCACCATGGTGAAACACCTGTGAAAACCATCCACTTTCAAGTACAGGTGAGGAAAACAAGTACATAGTTCAACATTACTGACCACAGAAGTCTGGCTATATCTGTTTCTCAGGCTTCCCGTCAAGGTTAATCCAAAGAGCAAAGGAGAGGTTACACCTAGTATCAAAGGCTGGGCTGTACTTGTAGTCACCTGTTGAATTTTTATAATTTCTTCTTCAGTGTTATACTTTATCTTTGCAATTTTTTTTTTAGCATGAGATTCTTTTTTTTTTTTTTTTTTTTTTTTTGGCCCCACTATGCGGCATGCGAGATCTTAGTTCTCTAACCAGGGATTGAACCCAGGCCACGGCAGTGAAAGTGCCAAGTCCTAACCACTGGACCACTAGGGAACTCCCGCAGCATGGGATTCTTTATTTCTTTTTTTTTTATATTCAAAGAAGATTTAATACCTATCCTTATCAAACTCTTCCAAAACAAATCAAAGAGAAGGGAACACATCCTAACTCATTTTACGAGGCCAGCATTACCCTAATCCCAAACCAGACAAGAACAACACCCAAGAAAGAAAATTATAGGCCAATATCGCTGATGAACATAGATGCAAAAATCCTTAACAAAATATTAGCAAACTGAATTACAACCGTTATCTTTGCAGTTTCTGGAAAGAATGTGTTCTGGTCCTCCAAAACTCTTTTCAGAAGAAAATAGTGGTTTTCCTCCAAATCTTCAGCCTATTGAATTTTCTTCTACATTGTCCTGCTTTATTAAAAACCTCCTGCACAAGCACAGGGAGTGTGTGTGTAAACAAGCGAGGGTGCACATCCAGTGGATAGTCTCTAGCTGGGGAAGAAATCTTAGCTTCTCTGTTGGTATCTTTTAAGATGATTCAGGAAGTCAAAGGCCAGGCTCTTGCTACTTGAAATGCTGCCTAGAGCCCATTCACATGATGTTCTTGCAGACAGGAGAGGAGAGGTCCCCCTGGCGTCCTCTCCAGTTTGAAGCCATCTTTCTCACTCCCGGTTGCCTGACTACGTCTGACTCAGCAGCTTTTAGAAGCATGGCTAGGGACTTCCCTGGTGGTCCAGTGGTTAAGGCTTCGTGCTCCCAATGCAGGGGGTCCGGGTTCCATCCCTGGTCAGGGAACTAGATACCACGTGCCGCAACTAAAGGAGCCCGCATGCCACAACTAAAGATCCCGCGTGCTACAACAAAGACCCAGTGCAGCCAAATTAAAAAAAAAAAAGAAGCATGCTAGAATACTCTTCCTTTTCTCTGACAGCACCAGCCCCTTTTTTTGAACTCGTTGGTTCAAACAGCAACCTTTTCTTAAAAAAATAAATAAATAAACAAAGAACACAAACTATTCCAGGGTAAAAATCAAGGCAAAGAAACTCTGGCACTTTAAAAAAAAAAGAAGAAACGAAAGAAATTCTGGGGCTTCCCTGGTGGCGCAGTGGTTAAGAATCCACCTGCCAATGCAGGGGACACAGGTTCGAGCCCTGGTCCGGGAAGATCCCACATGCCGCGGAGCAACTAAGCCTGTGTGCCACAACTACTGAGCCTGCGCTCTAGAGCCCATGAGCCACAGCTACTGAGCCGGCATGCCACAACTACTGAAGCCCTCACGCCTAGAGCCCGTGCTCCGCAATAAGAGAAGCCACTGCAATGAGAAGGCTGCGCACTGCAACAAAAGAGTAGCCCCCACTTGCCACAACTAGAGAAAGCCCAAACGCAGCAGTGAAGACCCAACACAGCCAAAAATAAATAAATAAATTTATTTTAAAAAAAGAAAAAAAAAAAGAAGGAAATTTTGGTTCTGGAAGGCAGGAGATCCCTAGAGGAGAGTTGATGGCTGAGGTTGTAGAGGGACTTGAAATATGGCCTGCAAAAAGCCACCAAGTCTCAGGCAGACCTGGAAAGGACACTGGGAGGGTCCAGAGGCCAGGTGCAGGCCCAGGTGGGCAGGACCTCCCTGAGCAGCTCCTCCTCCCACTCAGTTCTTCATAGGGATTGAACTAGATCTTCAAAATGTTGCCTTCAGGCAGTGGGGGCTGTTCTCCGAACCACAGGGCCATGGAGTAAACCAAGGGATACCCAAAAGACAGAAGCATTTATCACTTCCAGTTTTTCCATGGGGGACATGAAGCAAAATCAGTACCATGTTTGTTGTTTAGAGGGAAACCAACTGGACTCCTCCCATGATTTCAAAATCTGAAAGGACAATTTATACAGACCCTGAGATAGAAGGAATTTCTCAGCTTTAATTTTACAAAGTATTTGTCTTTCATTTATTCTTGTGGACGTGCTATTCTTTAGAAAGCAAGTCTGTCTGCATGACCTGATTTTATTTGTTTATTATTTATTTATTTATTTATTTATTTATTATTTTTGGCTGCGTTGGGTCTTCGTTGCTGTGTGCAGACTTTCTCTAGTTGCAGTGAGTGGGGCTACTCTTTGTTGCGGTGCACGGGCTTCTCATTGCGGTGGCTTCTCTTGTTGCGAAGCACAGGCTCTAGGCATGCGGGCTTCAGTAGTTGTGGTGCACGGGCTTAGCTGCTCCGCGGCATGTGGGATCTTCCCGGACCAGGGCTCGAAACCATAACCCCTGCATTGGCAGGCGGATTCTTAACGACTGCGCCAGCAGGGAAGCCCGTGACCTGATTTTAAATACCAAGCTATGAGACTCTTCCTTCCTTCATTTGGGTATAAGACTCAATAGAGCTGAAATTCCTGGGACCACCCAGGAATGAGGTCTTTAATGTGCCACATTAAGGACAATTTTGCATTCTGGAAAAAGCATTAAAATGGAATTGGGACGGAGAAACCTCTTACACTCAGGTCATGGCATTTACACACACACACACACACACACACACACACACATGTTTAATACTATGCTAGGTGCTGGGGGCTGCAGGCATGAATTACCTATGGCTGGGGCCTCTGGGAACTTATGTGGGACGATGGGAGGAACAGCAGTTCAGAAATGTCCCTCCTGTTGTCCAGGCAGAGACCTTCTGCAAAGTCAGATCGCCCATCAGGAAATGTCTCGCTCATTTTAGCTTACAAACAGCCTTGGGCTGGGATTTGAAAAGCATTAATTCCCACCCAATCCAATTGTCCTATTTTCTCAGGTCTCAGCATGGGACCGGTTTGCCATGGCAACCCTATAAACAGTGTCTATCCTACATCAATGATTTATATATTTTTTAAGCTAATATCACCAACTTCAAGAAACTGATCCTCCTCTGAACATGACAGCTGGAATAGACTAATAATCCTACTTCCTGCTAGATCAGTGCAGATTTTTCCACTGTAGATTTGGGTGGGAGAAAATGGGCCCTCCAAGGCCTGAGCACCTGGGCGACTGCTTTTCTGAAGTCAGCCTTGGCCAGGGCAGCCATTGAGCTCTCACACGCACCCAAGGTTGTTCTGGCCTTGGTAGCCACAGCTTTGTGAGAAAAACACAGCCAACTCCAGCCTCTGTGCTCTGGTTCAGAGCAAAATGTAAATTGAACTGAATTTATTGTCTTCTACCCTCCCCTCAACCCCCCTGGCCTAAAGGGAATGAGGAAACAAGTATCCAAATATTCTAGAACAGGAATGGGCAAACTACAGTCTGCTGGCCAAATCTAGCCTGCTGCCTGTTTTTATAAATAAAGTTTTACTGAGACACAACCATGGCCATTCCTTTACATATGTCTGCTGTTGCTCTAGCAACAGAGCTGAGCAGTTGTAGCTGAGACCATCTGGCCCTCAAGGCTGAAAATATTTACTGTCTGGCCCTTTACAGAAAAATCTGCCAACCTTACTCTGAAACAAGTAGAGAAAGGATTGGAGGAGAAGATGGAGAAAGGATTTCAAAAAGAAAAGTGTATTCTCCAGGGAAAGCTGAGATGAAGACTAAGGTGTTGAAGGAGCCAGCATGGAAATGTAGTCCATGAGGCTGGGGAGGCCACTGAGTGTCCAGACTGCAAAGCCCAAGGCAGGAAACAGTCGTCTCCTGAGAGAAGGAGTTTAATCTCCTGTAAACAGAGAGGAATCGGAGATGATATCTTCTTTTTTTTTTTTTTTTAGTTTATTTATTTATTTTTGGCTGCTTTGGGTCTTCTTTGCTGTGTGCGGGCTTTCTCTAGATGCAGCGAGCGGGGGCTACTCTTCGTTGCAGTGCGTGGGCTTCTCATTGTGGTGGCTTCTCTTGTTGCAGAGCATGGGCTCTAGGACATGCAGGCTTTAGTAGTTGTGGCGCACGGGCTTAGTTGCTCCACGGCATGTGGGATCTTCCTGGACCAGGGCTTGAACCGGTGTACCCTGCATTGGCAGGCAAATTCTTAACCACTGTGCCACCAGGGACGTCCTCAGAGATGATGTCTTCTTAGCTCTGTTTCCATTTTAGAGAATGGCTGCTTCCAGGTTAAAAAAAAAAAAAATTGAGAGGGATTTTCCAGTCAGAGGTCGAGGCTGGAAGGAGGTGGGAGAGACTGCTTCCAAGCTGGGTTGGGATTTGCCTGATTTAGGCAGCTTGTGTTTGCCCAGAGGGTTAGGGAGATGTGGAGAAGCAGGCAGAGGAGAAGTTGGAAAATTGGTAGTTTGGCCCATTGGCTTCAGGGAGAACCTGTACTCTTTCCACTTTGTACAGGAGAGATATTTTTTACTTGCTCCTGGAAACTATGCTGTCAGCTAGCATTCTGAGGCTTCAGACTACCCCCGCTTCTGCCCCCGCTTCTGCCCCAGAGAGATGTTTTTCAGTTCCTCAGGAAACAAAACTGTCACTTGCCCAGAGAGACGAATCCAGGTCCCAAGCGCAGGATCTCTGAGTTTCAGCTTCAGTCTCCAAGGTGGATGACACAGGTCTCTTGATTCCTTGCTGTCTTGATATTTTACCTATAAGACAACTTCATTCCCAGCCTGGGGAGGGTCTTGCCTAAGCCAAGGCTTTGCCAGGGCTTGGAATGCACAGCCACTTTTGTTCACACCATTACCCAAGTTAGGGGAGGCCATTAGGTTGAGGAATATTCCAGTAATCTATTTCTTTAAAATAAACTATCCCAAAATGTAGTGGCCTAAAATAACAGCAGTCATTCATTTTGTTCATGAATTTGAAATTTGGCAGGGCCTGGTCAGAGCAGCTCATCTCTGCTCCACATCATGGCAGCTTGGTGGGGCTGGGGGACCCATTTCCATGGTGGCTGACTTCTGTGGCCTTGAGGTGATGCTGCTGGTCAGTTTCTCTCCACGTGGGCCTCTCCATGGCTTCCTTGTAGGGTAGTAGCTATAGTCCAGGAGCAAATGCCCCAAGAGAACTCAGAGGAACCTCTAGTACTTTTGATGACTAGGCTTGGAAATTGCAAAGCACCACTTCTCTGTAGCCACAAATCCACCCAGATTCAATGGGTAGAGTATTGACTCCATTTTCTGTGGGATGAATCTCAGAGTCACATTGTAAAGAGTGCAGTGGGAGACATCGTGCATTGGTTTTCAGAAAGTACAGTCGTCTACACAGAGAGAGATTCATTTTGATTCTCTCTCCATGGTCTTGTACTGCACTGTCCACTAGGGAGTCCTCATGGAGCTCACTCTTACCTCACTCTTACATCCATCATTGTCATTCACATTTGTTGGTGTAGACAGTGATGCACATTTGCTGGTGTAAACAGTGATGCCGAAAACAAGAACAGCATAATAGCCACAAACTCCCACTCCCAGCTAAATGCTAATCTGGATTAACAAGAGTGTCACTAATGCTGTTATTTTCATTTTGTAAATGTGGAAATTGAGTCCTGGACTGATTGCTAAGCTTGTGCTTTATCTTCTCACTATAGTTTGTGCTTAATTTTAGCTGGTCAGTGTAAGCACTCAACTAATGTGTATCTGAGTGTGTGTGTGTATGTGTGTATATACACCCAGTTTTTGTGTGTGAGTGTGTGTATGGCAGACTCAGTGCTTGCCTTTGTTGGAAGGAAATTCAGCAGCACTGGAGGACTTAACAGCTAGAGAAGTTAGTTTCAGGGACAGGAAATAGAGAGCAGAGTACAAGGGAAAGTCAGACTAAGGACAGAGCTTGTAGCTGAGCAACAGTTCTTTGCTGGGGGGGCTACAGCTTTGGTGTTGATGAGCAGTATATTCTCATTGGCCCACGTTCCAATGGTCACCCCATCTCTCAGAGCATGTGGGGTCCTCCAGTGTGGCAGCTTCGACATGCTGGGGTCTGAGGGCAGGCACAGGGGTGAACAAGACCAATAGAGTCCTGGAGCATCATGATAAAATTAATTACTTACAATCGAGGTGGGCTAGAAGGAAAAGTACATGAACTACAAGAACTTATGACAGAGCCCAAGCTCATCAGGGGCTCAGGGATGTGGTTTTGATTTGCTCATTGAAGGATGAGAAGACACATACCAGGTGAACCCGGTGGAGGCATTTGGGCTCGGCATGTGGGGAGGCCCTGAGGTGGGAAGTTATACGGCCAGGCTGAGGGGTGGCTGGCACAAGAGAGCCAGGGTGATGGAGCTGAGGAGGTCAGGCACCTGATCTTTTCAGAATGTGTGCCACGGGATGGCTGTAGGTCCCTTCCTCCTTGGCAGTTCTCACCTGCTCCCCACCCCACTGCACCCCACCTCCAAAGGCTGGAAGTCAGACTGTTTCTTGCCTGTAAAATGGGAGAAACACTTGTAAAGAGAAGACTGTCGCCAGGGGCAGAGCTGGGTTTAGTGAAGCCTAAAGCTTATATGATTTGGGAGGAGAGCTTCTCTTGGGGAAAATCAAGTAACATCATGAATAGAAAGTGAGGGGCAAGGCCCCGGTGGGAGCATTGTCAGTGAAGGCCCTTCAGCCTGAAGTTTCACCAGCTTGGCGGTAAAGTCACCCTTGGTGTTTCTCCTCATTTCTAACCTCGGAAAGCCTTCTTTTCCCACCTGAGATATTCATGCAGACCTCACATCCACTTATTCCTGTTTTCTCCTTGACTGAGGTGGCAAATAAATCACAAATGCCCCCTATTAAAATCTCCTGGAAATTTGGCTCTCTCTTTGCCCCCAGTGTTGTCCAAAAGAACATGGGAATGTCCTTTTTTTGCTCAAGACTTTCATGAGTTTTTCCCCCACACTCATGGCAGGGAATGTTGGCTGGGACATATTATTCTTTTGGAAATGTGACACAGGGATATGAATTTCCATAAGCAAAGTTACTCTGCCTGGTTGGGTCTAGACTGTTCGTTGGCCAGCACGTTTGCTGGAGTACACATGGACGCTCAGAGAAGCTGCCTGGACTTGTCTTGTGGGAGGAGAATGAATCACCTGGAACTATGTTCTCTGTATGTGTTAGAGGGGGACCCACAAATATGAGTAGTGATGACAGAGAAGTTGAATAGTGAATAAATGACAACTGAAAAACGGCCACAGGCTCTCCTCTCCAAAATGCCACCAAAGTGATCAAAGACATCTAACTAGTGAAGAGTCTCTGTCAGTGTGGACTCAGAAAGCCTGCTGTTCACAGATTAGAGACATCAGAGAGATTGAGACCAGAGGAAAGGACAGACAAGCCCACCGGGTACCAAAGAGAGAAGAAAACTGTAGCTCCTCCCCAGAGCCGCTCCTGATTCCTGGCTGCCCTCCACAGGTAGGCCCAGCTCAGGCACACGCTGCAAGCGTGGAAAGATGTTGGGTGTGGCATAGTGAGCTTTAGGCCCCAGCACTGGGTGGAGGCCCTGGAGGCCCAGGAGGCCCAGCCTTGGTTAGAGAAAGGACACTCCATCCTGATAGCTACTGGCTGCCCCGCCGAGACAGGATCCCTTCAGTTGGCTGTGGTGCCCTTGGCCTCAGAGCCTAATTGCCTTTGACTTTCCCCTTTGGAATTAAAAATTATAGTATGAACCCCTCGTTCAGGCAGAACCCATATCAAATACGGATTTTCTGCCTCACCACGACAGTAGAGGGAAATGACCAGACTGTAATCTAAGAGTTCTTGACTCACATGGGTTATTATTCATTCCGATCTGAGAGCATGTAAAGATCATCTCAAAGATGGGAAGAACACCTACCGTGTACCTTTCTTGAAACAACTATTTGTAGAAGCACTTGAGCAGCCTGAGAAACGAATCAGACAAGGGGTGCCCTCTGTGGTCAAGGCCACACCCCTGACTTGGGTTTCCTTGTTAACTGCTGAGGACCCCTCGCCCTGTGGGAGCTGGCTTCATGGGGGTGGGGGACTTACCCGAACTGTAATAGGGGCCGGGCAGCCGCGCGGCCGTTAGCGCGAGACTCGGAGCGCAGAGGTTAGAGGTCCCGCTCCGCCGGGTCAACAGGGAAGCGGTCCTCGCGGCGGAGAGTGTGGAGACAGGCGGATCGCAGCCTTCTCCCCGGGGCCCTTCAGGCTCTTCGGCCTCCGCCGGCGGGTGAGCTGGGGGCCCGGGAACAGGCCGAGGGCTGTGTCCTTTAGGGCTCCAGAGCCCTTGTCACTGGGCCCCGGCCTTGAGGCAGCGGCGAACCTCTCCCCCATGCCCACCTCCGCGACCTAATGGCGGCGGTGGTCACCCTGGGTCGCAGTCGGCGGGACCTGGCCCCGAGTTGGGCGGCCTAAGGAGCCTGAGGGCCGGCTGGGTCCTGGGCGCCTGGCTCCCTCAGCGATGACGGCTGGGCGGGGTCTGGGGACCTGGCCCTGAGGGCGCCGCCAGCTGAGATCTGTCTCCTCAGCCGGGCTGGGCACTGGCTGGAGGACTCGGGCTGGGTGCTGGACCGGCGCTCCTGGGCAGGGTGACTGGCCGGCGCAGGGACCCCTCCTCTTTTCTTTTTTTTTTTTTACAACTTTATTGGAGTATAATTGCTTCACATTGGTGTGTTAGTTTCTGCTTTATAAAAAAGTGAATCAGTTACACATATACATCTGTTCCCATGTCCCTTCCCTCTTGCGTCTCCCTCCCTCCCACCCTCCCTATCCCACCCCCTGTGCTATGCGGCTGCTTCCCACTAGCTATCTACCTTACGTTTGGTAGTGTATATATGTCCATGCCTCTCTCTCGCTTTGTCACAGCTTACCCTTCCCCCTCCCCATATCCTCAAGTCCATTCTCAAGTAGGTCTGTGTCTTTATTCCTGTTTTACCCCTAGGTTCTTCATGACATTTTTTTTCTTAAATTCCACATATATGTGTTAGCATACGGTATTTGTCTTTCTCTTTCTGACTTACTTCACTCTGTATGACAGACTCTAGGTCTATCCACCTCATTACAAATGGCTCAATTTCGTCTCTTTTTATGGCTGAGTAATATTCCATTGTATATATGTGCCACATCTTCTTTATCCATTCATCTGATGATGGACACTTAGGTTGCTTCCATCTCCGGGCTATTGTAAATAGAGCTGCAATGAACATTTTGGTACATGACTCTTTTTGAATTATGGTTTTCTCAGGGTATATGCCCAGTAGTGGGATTGCTGGGTCATATGGTAGTTCTATTTGTAGTTTTTTAAGGAACCTCCATACCATTCTCCATAGCGGCTGTACCAATTCACATTCCCACCAGCAGTGCAAGAGTGTTCCCTTTTCTCCACACCCTCTCCAGCATTTATTGTTTCTAGATTTTTTGATGATGGCCATTCTGACTGGTGTGAGATGATATCTCATTGTAGTTTTGATTTGCATTTCTCTAATGATTAATGATGTTGAGCATTCTTCTTAACGGGGCCTGGACCTCGGAGGGTGAAAGTTGAGCCTTGGGATCTTGCCCCTTCTTGTCAGAACAGAGACTAACATTTGTTTGGTGGACGTTTACAGGAACATCGTGACCCGACCTCAGGTACAACGGATCTGGCACCAAGAAGCTTCCAACAATTAACCCCGCCCCTCCCTCACCTTTCCTGTAAAAGGGCTTTGCTGAAAGCTTTCAGGGAGTTCAGGGTTTTTAAGGCATGAGATGCCGACTCCTTTCAGGGCCCTGCAGTAAACCTTTGTCTGCTCCAAACTCCGACTTCTGGTATTGTTTGGCCTCACTGTGCCTCAGGCACATGGGAAGAATTCCCACTGATTTGGAAGGAAGTGGTTGGCTGTTATTTACTCATTTGCCACTAACCCTGTTTTGCTCTTCCTCTTGTGTCTCCCTCACAGACTGTGTTTGAAAGGAATTGCCGATCTGAGGACTGTGCCGCCGACCTGCAGCTTCAGGGTCACCTGTTACTCTCCAGGTGAGTCAGTGCCCCCTTCTTGACTTTGTTCTGGGAAGCTGTTTGTCCTGACTTCAGGCCCAAAGTCTGCATGTGCAGATTTCCCCACCGAAGAGGGTAAATAGAGGTGGGTTTAAAACGAAAAGTTGCAGTTTAAGAAAATGTATATTATACTGTAATTTTAGCAACAGGTATTATTTGGGAGAATAGTTTGGTTTTTGTTTTGTTTGTAGTCTCACATATCTCACAATTAGAGTTTTGTATTTCTAATTTCCCTGAGTATTGGTGATGTGTGTGTGTGTTGGGGGGTGTATTTTATTCTTAATGTAATGTTTTTTTAATTATTTTATTTTATTTTCGGCTGCGTTGGGTCTTCGTTGCTGCGTGCAGGCTTTCTCTAGTTGCGGCGAGTGGGGACTACTCTTCCTTGCGGTGCGCGGGCTTCTCATTGCGGTGGCTTCTCTTGTTGCGGAGCATGGGCTCTATGCATGTGGGCTTCAGTAGTTGTGGCACATGGGCTCAGTAGCTGTGGCTCACAGGCTCTAGAGCGCAGGCTCAGAAGTTGTGGCTCACGGGCTTAGTTGCTCCGTGGCATTTGGGATCTTCCCGGACCAGGGCTCAAAAACGTGTCCCCTGCATTGGCAGGAGGATTCTTGACCACTGAGCCACCAGAGAAGTCCTGAGGGGTGTATTTTAGGTTTACTCATTGTATTAAGTTGAGCCATGTGAAATTGCCAATATTTAACTGTTTGGGACAACCCCTATCATTCAGTTTATTATTATATAAAGGAATACGGGAACTACTATAAAGGTTCTTTTTATTTTTTTCCCCACACTTAAAGCGTTGTGCTTTAACAACAAATAATGGTTCTGTGGCAGGACCAGGTGGAGGAGAGGGGCAGCTGTCCTGATCCAGGGGACAGACAGCCAGTCTCCTGGAGCAGGGCTTCCTCCTACAGAACGTGAACCCTCAGCTAAAGGTGAACCTTCCGTAAAGGCCTTCTGTTTTCTCTCTGCCAACCTGTTATTTCAAACTTCTTGAAGGTGCTGGTCCTGAGTCATTTAACCACATTTCAGGGAATGGGTTCCTTTCGAGACAATTCCTTCTGAGAGATTGTTTTAGCCTCCATGCTATTTATTTATTTATTTATTTATTTATCTTTTCCGGTACGCGGGCCTCTCACTGTTGTGGCCTCTCCCGTTGCGGAGCACAGGTTCTGGACGCGCAGGCTCAGCGGCCATGGCTCACGGGCCCAGCCGCTCCGCGGCATGTGGGATCTTCCCAGACCGGGGCACAAACCCGTGTCCCCTGCATCGGCAGGCGGACTCTCAACCACTGCGCCACCAGGGAAGCCCTCCATGCTATTTATTACCATTTCTCAGAAACAGTCATCAGTGTTGATAGGTATCCTCTAAAGTGCCATACTGTGTGTCTTAACTGTGAGAGTTAAGTTTGGGTGGAATGAAAGAAATATCCCATCACGAACCAGTAACTGCACTAGGACACCTTTACTTCTGTTGATAAATAACCTGTTATTCATCAAAGGAAAGTAATAGTAAGAATTCTTTTTTTTTAATATCTTTATTGGAGTATAATTGCTTTACCATGGTGTGTTAGTTTCTGCTGTATAACAAAATGAATCAGCTATACGTATACATATATCCCCATATCCCATAAGATTCTTTTTCTTTTGTTTACATTTATCGGGGGAAAGGTGACGTAACCGCCCCCCGTCCGCCCCTCCACATACACACAGATGCTCTTCCAAACCTCTTAAATATTAATTGGCATTACTTTTACTTAGGACTTAGTGTAGTAGATTAAAGTATCACATGTTGTGCCAAGCTTAGAAAATTATTTCAAACTGATAACTGGGTATTGGAATTGTTTTAACATTCGTCAGAAGGACCTCCTGGGATTATGAGAGAAACCAATTCTAAAGCAGGTTCATAAGTTATCAGATCATGACTTTTAGTTTTAGAAAGGTCTTCCAAAAAGTGTTTTAGGGGAAAAGTAACATGAAACAAAAATACGTGGATTTGTTTTATCTTGAGGCAGACTGTAAATGGTGGAAACTTGTTTTGGATTGTAGAAAACTTCATGTGTTGGGAAAATGTTCACTTGCTCTAAGGTTAAATATTAGAAGAGTCCTGATGTTCTTGCTGCCCATTAGTGGACGGTCAAATCCATCTGTATTGCATTGTACTCTTCATACGTTAAAATATAAAACCCGAGGCTCATGGTCAGTAAGGCACCTTTTCCCTAAAGCGGCCTCCACTGCCTTACCCTGGCCTCTCAGGACTGTTCTATTCTCTGGGCCCAGTAATCAATAATATGGGAACAACTGGTGTGGTGGCCAGGGCCCAGACTCCCGTATGTATCAGCTAGCTAGAACCACAAGAAAGTGCTGTATAACAAACTAGGCAAAACTCAGTGGCTTAAACCAGCAATCGTTTATTCTCTGGGAACTGCAGCTCAGCTGAGAGTTGGCTGGTCCAGGCTGGATTCAACTGGATCTTGGTTGACTTGCTTATGCATCTGGGGTTCAACAGAGGGTAGGTGGATCTCAACTAGGCTCAGGTGACCCAGTTCAGCCCTGCTTCATGTGTCTTTCACAGTCCTGCTGGAAACAGTGTCCTAGCCTAGGTGTATTCTTCTCATGGCATGGCACCGGTGCAAGAGGGCAAGCAGAAACATGCGATAACTCTCAAGGCCTAGGTTCAGAGCTGGTGCGTTCTTACTTCAGCCTTATTCCACTGGTCACAGCGAGTCATATAACCAGTCTCCAAGTCAAGGGACTGGGAACTATTATTTTGTGCCCTTTTAGTGAGGAGAACTGCAGTCATACAGCAAAGGAGGCAAATTTAGGGAGGGGTGAAAATTGGAACCATAACACAATCTATTATACCATGTAAAGAACAGGGTCTCTGTGTCGCTTTCCTGGTGCCTTATAATTTTCAGGACTATTTCAGCCTTTCTTGCAATTCCATCTTCCTACAACTCAGACATGAGACCTAGAGATTGCGGGAGGAGATTTTCCAAATCTCCGAGGTAACGTCCTTGGACCAAAGCTCTGAGCATCTCCCTAGGATGAGTTATTTCCCAGGAGGCCCCTTGGTCTCTCAAAATAGCCTTTTGGCTGGATCCCCCATTAAACAAACCTTCATTATACTCTTGGGCCCATAAATGTCCCCAAGGGAGCCATCAGAGAAACATTAACTTGTAATTGGCTAAGTAGAGATACAAAACCAAGCCCAGGGTTCAAATTACTTTGAATTTTCCAGATCTTTGCACAGAGCCAGGCACAGAGAGAGAGAAGACACAGTCAGTAAACTGCTCATGGAAGCTAAGGTCTGAATTTGGTTGACAAAGGAAGACTTGGTAGCTTGAACCAGAAGTGAGCTGTTTTGGTTATCATGTAACTTTCTTGATTCGTTACTGCCAGGGATGGGATGTACATTTCTTTATTGTTCAAGTCAGGGAAGAAATGTGGGCCCCGCTCTCCCAGGATGCCCAGTGTGGTGGGAGAGGACAGCTGGGTGCTGTCAGTGCCTGGTCAGTGCTGGAAGAGAGGTAGATGGGTCATCATGGGGCCTTGGAATAGCTTCCAAGAGGAGGAATTAAAGGCAATGCGTCCAGACATTCGGGGCAGAGGGAAAATGTGAGCAGAGGCACAGAGGCGTGGAGGGCAGGATTCCCATGCAGATCTGCAGGCATCTGGAGTGAAGGAGTCGGTCAGGAGGTATTTTTGCCATGAGCTTCTCTGCTGTAAACAGCTTTGCCGCAAGAGTTTTTGCTGCAGGCATTTTCACCATGTAACTAATTGGCTATAAGGCAATTCTCCTGTAAAAGATAAAAAATAAAAGAGCATCATTAAACAGGACATAATGAAACATGAAAAATGAATAACGAAGATTTTTTTTTTAATTTTTTGCCTTATAACAAATTTAATCAGTTATACATATACATATGTTTCCATATCCCCTCCCTTTTGCGTCTCCCTCCCACCCTCCCTATCCCACCCCTCCAGGCGGTCACAAGGCACCGAGCTGATCTCCCTGTGCTATGCGGCTGCTTCCCACTAGCTATCTACCTTACGTTTGGTAGTGTATATATGTCCATGCCGCTCTTTCACTTTGTCACAGCTTACCCTTCCCCCTCCCCATATCCTCAAGTCCATTCTCTAGTAGGTCTGTGTCTTTATTCCTGTCTTACCCCTATGTTCTTCATGACATTTTTTTTTCTTAAATTCCATATATATGTGTCAGCATACAGTATTTGTCTTTCTCTTTCTGACTTACTTCACTCTGTATGACAGACTCTAGGTCTATCCACCTCATTACAAATAGCTCAATTTCATTTCTTTTTATGGCTGAGTAATATTCCATTGTATATATGTGCCACATCTTCTTTATCCATTCATCCGATGATGGACACTTAGGTTGTTTCCATCTCCGGGCTATTGTAAATAGGGCTGCTATGAACATTTTGGTACATGTCTCTTTTTGAATTATGGTTTTCTCGGGGTATATGCCCAGTAGTGGGATTGCTGGGTCATATGGTAGTTCTATTTGTAGTTTTTTAAGGAACCTCCATACCGTTCTCCATAGTGGCTGTACCAATTCACATTCCCACCAGCAGTGCAAGAGTGTTCCCTTTTTTCCACACCCTCTCCAGCATTTATTGTTTCTAGATTTTTTGATGATGGCCATTCTGACTGGTGTGAGATGATATCTCATTGTAGTTTTGATTTGCATTTCTCTAATGAGTAAAGATGTTGAGCATCCTTTCATGTGTTTGTTGGCAGTCTGTATATCTTCTGTGGAGAAATGTCTATTTAGGTCTTCTGCCCATTTTTGGATTGGGTTGTTTGTTTTTTTGTTATTGAGCTGCATGAGCTGCTTATAAATTTTGGAGATTAATCCTTTGTCAGTTGCTTCATTTGCAAATATTTTCTCCCATTCTGAGGGTTGTCTTTTGGTCTTGTTTATGGTTTCCTTTGCTGTGCAAAAGCTTTGAAGTGTCATTAGGTCCCATGTGTTTATTTTTGTCTTTATTTCCATTTCTCTAGGAGGTGGGTCAAAAAGGATCTTGCTGTGATTTATGTCATAGAGTGTTCTGCCTATGTTTTCCTTTAAGAGTTTGATAGTGTCTGGCCTTACATTTAGGTCTTTAATCCATTTTGAGCTTATTTTTGTGTATGGTGTTAGGGAGTGATCTAATCTCATACTTTTACATGTCCCTATCCAGTTTTCCCAGCACCACTTATTGAAGAGACTGTCCTTTCTCCACTGTACATTCCTGCCTCCTTTATCAAAGATAAGGTGACCATATGTCCGTGGGTTTAACTCTGGGCTTTCTATCCTGTTCCATTGATCTATCTTTCTGTTTTTGTGCCAGTACCATACTGTCTTGATTACTGTAGCTTTGTAGTATAGTCTGAAGTCAGGGAGCCTGATTCCTCCAGCTCCGTTTTTCGTTCTCAAGATTGCTTTGGCTATTCGGGGTCTTTTGTGTTTCCATACAAATTGTGAAATTTTTTGTTCTAGTTCTGTGAAAAATGCCAGTGGTAGTTTGATAGGGATTGCATTGAACCTGTAGATTGCTTTGGGTAGTAGAGTCATTTTCACAATGTTGATTCTTCCAATCCAAGAACATGGTACATCTCTCCATCTATTTGTATCATCTTTAATTTCTTTCATCAGTGTCTTATAATTTTCTGCATACAGGTCTTTTGTCTCCTTAGGTAGGTTTATTCCTAGATATTTTATTCTTTTTGTTGCAATGGTAAATGGGAGTGTTTCCTTGATTTCACTTTCAGATTTTTCATCATTAGTATATAGGAATGCCAGAGATTTCTGTGCATTAATTTTGTATCCTGCAACTTGACCAAATTCATTGATTAACTCTAGTAGTTTTCTGGTAGCATCTTTAGGATTCTCTATGTATAGTATCATGTCATCTGCAAACAGTGACAGCTTTACTTCTTCTTTTCTGATTTGGATTCCTTTTATTTCCTTTTCTTCTCTGATTGCTGTGGCTAAAACTTCCAAAACTAGGTTGAATAAGAGTGGTGAGAGTGGGCAGCCTTGTCTTGTTCCTGATCTTAGTGGAAATGGTTTCAGTGTTTCACCATTGAGGACGATGCTGGCTGTGGGTTTGTCATATATGGCCTTTATTATGTTGAGGAAAGTTCCCTCTATGCCTACTTTCTGCAGGGTTTTTATCATAAATGGGTGTTGAATTTTGTCGAAAGCTTTCTCTGCATCTATTGAGATGATCATATGGTTTTTCTCCTTCAATTTGTTAATATGGTGTATCACGTTGATTGATTTGCGTATATTGAAGAATCCTTGCATTCCTGGAATAAACCCCACTTGATCATGGTGTATGATCCTTTTAATGTGCTGTTGGATTCTGTTTGCTAGTATTTTGTTGAGGATTTTTGCATCTATGTTCATCAGTGATATTGGCCTGTAGTTTTCTTTCTTTGTGACATCCTTGTCTGGTTTTGGTATCAAGGTGATGGTGGCCTCGTAGAATGAGTTTGGGAGTGTTCCTCCCTCTGCTATATTTTGGAAGAGTTTCAGAAGGATAGGTGTTAGCTCTTCTCTAAATGCTTGATAGAATTCGCCTGTGAAGCCATCTGGTCCTGGGCTTTTGTTTGTTGGAAGATTTTTTATCACAGTCTCAATTTCAGTGCTTGTGATTGGTCTGTTCATATTTTCTATTTCTTCCCGATTCAGTCTTGGCAGGTTGTGCATTTCTAAGAATTTGTCCATTTCTTCCAGGTTGTCCATTTTATTGGCATAGAGTTGCTTATAGTAATCTCTCATGATCTTTTGTATTTCTGCAGTGTCAGTTGTTACTTCTCCTTTTTCATTTCTAATTCTATTGATTTGAGTCTTCTCCCTTTTTTTCTTGATGAGTCTGGCTAATGGTTTATCAATTTTGTTTATCTTCTCAAAGAACCAGCTTTTAGTTTTATTGATCTTTGCTATCGTTTCCTTCATTTCTTTTTCATTTATTTCTGATCTGATTTTTATGATTTCTTTCCTTCTGCTAACTTTGGGATGTTTTTGTTCTTCTTTCTCTAATTGCTTTAGGTGCAAGGTTAGGTTGTTTATTCGAGATGTTTCCTGTTTCTTAAGGTGGGATTGTATTGCTATAAACTTCCCTCTTAGAACTGCTTTTGCTGCATCCCATAGGTTTTGGGTCGTCGTGTCTCCATTGTCATTTGTTTCTAGGTATTTTTTAATTTCCTCTTTTATTTCTTCAGTGATCACTTCGTTATTAAGTAGTGTATTGTTTAGCCTCCATGTGTTTGTATTTTTTACAGCTCTTTTCCTGTAATTGATATCTAGTCTCATAGCATTGTGGTCGGAAAAGATACTTGATACAATTTCAATTTTCTTAAATTTACCAAGGCTTGATTTGTGACCCAAGATATGATCTATCCTGGAGAATGTTCCATGAGCACTTGAGAAAAATGTGTATTCTGTTGTTTTTGGATGGAATGTCCTATAAATATCAATTAAGTCCATCTTGTTTAATGTATCATTTAAAGCTTGTGTTTCCTTATTTATTTTCATTTTGGATGATCTGTCCATTGGTGAAAGTGGGGTGTTAAAGTCCCCTACTATGAGTGTGTTACTGTCGATTTCTCCTTTTATGGCTGTTAGTATTTGCCTTATGTATTGAGGTGCTCCTATGTTGGGTGCATAAATATTTACAATTGTTATATCTTCTTCTTGGATCGATCCCTTGATCATTATGTAGTGTCCTTCTTTGTCTCTTCTAGTAGTCTTTACTTTAAAGTCTATTTTGTCTGATATGAGAATTGCTACTCCAGCTTTCTTTTGGTTTCCATTTGCATGGAATATCTTTTTCCATCCCCTTACTTTCAGTCTGTATGTGTCTCTAGGTCTGAAGTGGGTCTCTTGTAGACAGCATATATATGGGTCTTGTTTTTGTATCCATTCAGCCAATCTGTGTCTTTTGGTGGGAGCATTTAGTCCATTTACATTTAAGGTAATTATTGATATGTATGTTCCTGTTCCCATTTTCTTAATTGTTTTGGGTTCGTTATTGTAGGTCTTTTACTTCTGTTGTGTTTCTTGCCTAGAGAAGTTCCTTTAGCATTTGTTGTAAAGCTGGTTTGGTGGTGCTGAACTCTCTCAGCTTTTGCTTGTCTGTAAACCTTTTAATTTCTCCATCAAATCTGAATGAGATCCTTGCTGGGTAGAGTAATCTTGGTTGCAGGTTTTTCTCCCTCATCACTTTAATTATGTCCTGCCACTCCCTTCTGGCTTGTAGAGTTTCTGCTGAGAGATCAGCTGTTATCCTGATGGGGATTCCCTTGTGTGTTATTTGTTGTTTTTGCCTTGCTGCTTTTAATATGATTTCTTTGTGTTTAATTTTTGACAGTTTGATTAGTATGTGTCTTGGCGTATTTCTCCTTGGATTTATTCTGTATGGGACTCTCTGTGCCTCCTGGACTTGATTAACTATTTCCTTTCCCATATTAGGGAAGTTTTCAACGAGAATCTCTTCAAATATTTTCTCAGTCCCTTTCTTTTTCTCTTCTTCTTCTGGAACCCCTATAATTCGAATGTTGGTGCGTTTAATGTTGTCCCAGAGGTCTCTGAGACTGTCCTCTGTTCTTTTCATTCTTTTTTCTTTATTTTGCTCTGCCGCAGTTATTTCCACTATTTTATCTTCCACCTCACTTATCCGTTCTTCTGCCTCAGTTATTCTGCTATTGATCCCATCTAGAGTATTTTTTATTTCATGTATTGTGTTTTTAATCGATGCTTGATTCATCTTTAGTTCTTCTAGGTCCTTGTTAACTGTTTCTTGCATTTTGTCTATTCTATTTCCAAGATTTTGGATCTGGGAAATAGAATCTTGGATCATCTTTACCATCATTATTCTGAATTCTTTTTCAGGTAGACTGCCTATTACCTCTTCATTTGTTAGATCTGGTGGGTTTTTATCTTGCTCCTTCTCCTGCTATGTGTTTTTCTGTCTTCTCATTTTGCTTATGTTACTGTGTTTGGGGTCTCCTTTTTTCAGGCTGCAGGTTCGTAGTTCCCGTTGTTTTTGGTGTCTGTCCCCAGTGGCTAAGGTTGGTTTAGTGGGTTGTGTAGGCTTCCTGGTGGAGGGGACTAGTGCCTGTGTTCTGGTGGATGAGGCTGGATCTTGTCTTTCTGGTGGGCAGGTCCACGTCTGGTGGTGTGTTTTGGGGTGTCTGCAGACTTTTTATGAGTTTAGGCCACCTCTCTGCTAATGGGTGGCGTTGTGTTCCTGTCTTGCTAGTTGTTTGGCTTAGGGTGTCCAGCACTGTAGCTTGCTGGTCGTTGAGTGAAGCTGGGTGCTGGTGTTGAGATGGAGATCTCTGGAAGATTTTTGCCGTTTGATATTATGTGGAGCTGGGAGGTCTCTTGTGGACCAGTGTCCTGAAGTTGGCTCTCCCACCTCAGAGGCACAGCACTGACTCCGGGCTCCTCAATTTGGGATGATGTGTTGTCTATTCATGTATTCCACAGATGCAGGGTACATCAAGTTGATTGTGGAGCTTTAATCCGCTGCTTCTGAGGCTGCTGGGAGAGGTTTCCCTTTCTCTTCTTTGTTCTCACAGCTCCTGGGTCTCAGCTTTGGATTTGGCCCCGCCTCTGCGTGTAGGTCGCCGGAGGGCGTCTGTTCTTCGCTCAGGCAGGACAGGGTTAAAGGAGCAGCCTCTTTGGGGACTCTGGCTCACTCAGGCCGGGCGGGAGGGAGGGGCACGGAGTGCGGGGCGAGCCTGCAGCGGCAAAGGTCGGTGTGACGTTGCACCAGCCCGAGGCGCGCCGTGCGTTCTCCCAGG
The DNA here is from genome assembly GCF_964341445.2 of Mesoplodon mirus. Taxonomy (NCBI): domain Eukaryota; kingdom Metazoa; phylum Chordata; class Mammalia; order Artiodactyla; family Ziphiidae; genus Mesoplodon; species Mesoplodon mirus. Next base: position 48,746,956 of record NC_138988.1, on the reverse strand, counting down.
GAAGCCGCCCCTGGATCCCGGGACCCCGGCAGTGGCGGGCTGCACAGGCTCCCGGAAGGGCGGTGTGGGCAGTGACCTGCGCTCGCACACAGGCTTCTTGGCGGCGGCAGCAGCAGCCCCAGCGTCCCACGCCCGTCTCTGGGCTCCGCGCTTTCAGTCGCGACTCGCGCCCGTCTGTGGAGCCCTTTTAAGCAGCGCTCTGAATCCCCTCTCCTCGCGCACCAGGAAACCAAGAGGGAAGAAAAAGTCTCTTGCCTCTTCGGCAGCTCCAGAGTTTTCCTGGACTCCCTCCCGGCTAGCTGTGGCACATTAGCCCCCTTCAGGCTGAGTTCTCGCCGCCAGCCCCAGTCCTCTCCCTGCGCTCTGACCGAAGCCCGAGCCTCAGCTTCCAGCGCTGCGCGCCCCAGCAGGCAAGCAGACAAGCCTCTCGGGCTGGTGAGTGCCGCTCGGCACTGATCCTCTGTGTGGGGATCTCTCCGCTTTGCCCTACCCAGGTATGTGGGGGGTTTCTTGCCTTTTGGGAGGTTTGGGGTCTTCTGCCAGCGTTCAGTAGGTGTTCTGTAGGAGTTGTTCCACGTGTAGCTGTATTTCTGGTGTATCCGTGGGGAGGAAGGTGATCTCCGCGTCTTACTCTTCCGCCATCTTACCCGGAAGTCTTCCTAAATCTCAATAACGAAGATTAAAAGACTTTATTGCAAAATAAAAACATTTGAATACATTTAAAATGTGATTCGTTTTCCCGTTCAGCATCGCACTTTTTCTTTTTTTGCTAAGATTTCTTCCTCCATTAAGAGAGGGATCAGTTTCCAAATACTGAGATGCACATTTGTAACTGAGCTTTGTGTTGTGAAAGCCTCTATACTGTTGTGTGTTCCTGGCATCTTGTCACATGTTCATTGATAGATGTTCCGAAGTTCATGGGAAACGTGGGTTCAACTCTCCACCTTCAAATATCTTAAGGATTTGCAAACTGATATGTTATTATTTTCTAGTACAGTATGCAGTCTGGCTTTACCCTCTCTTATTTCATAGTTCCAGTAAGTTTTACCACCATGTTTCCAATCAAGTCGACATATGTAGTTGTTATCATCCACTGCTTTAAGACTGCCTGTCTCCTTGTCACCATGTAGAGTGTTACGAGTGCTAAGATTTATGTAATATAAATCAACCAGTTCTTTTATCTTTTATGGCAAAATTGCCTTATGCTCAATTAGTTATGTGGCAAAAATATTTGCTGCAAAAATGCTTGTGGCAAAGATGTTTATGGCCAAAATACTGAACACAGGCCAGGAGAACACAGTAAGAGATGAGAGAGAGAGAGAGAGAGAGAAACACTATATTGTGAGACACCTATGAGTCTGGGTTTCATCCTGAAGCCAGTGGAGGTATAGCAGGATTGTAGCATGAATGGATTTAACCTAATAAGAATGCAGGTAGGCACACTGAAGGGGTAGGGAGAGAGGAGTGGGGGTGGGGATTGAGATTTAGATGGTGTGGGTCATTGGGTTCTCTATTCCACTGAGTGAAAGTACAGTCCAGCTTGAGTTTTGAGTCAGTTACTCTCTCTAGCATCTCAGTTCCTGGATCCCTGGCTCAGGTCCATGGAGTGGCTGCCCTTGGTCTCAGTGCAGGAGCACCTTGGGTAGGATTGGGCTTACGAGAGATATTGTGTTGATCTCCACCGTGGTGCCTCCCCAAGGACTTCAAAAGGACAATTTGGACAGAACTTTTGCCTTTCGTGATATCTTTAGAGCCTAGCTCTCCTGTTGGCTGTCATCCACTCTACTATAAGGTTGAAGCCAAGGGGTAACAGAGAAAAGTCCCTCCGACAACAGGGTAGACAGCACAGTACAAGGTGTTGTGGTGGGAAGCAGCCAAAGTACCCATAGACTGAGGATCCTTTGTCTTGAGAAAACAGAGGGAAATATATCTGGGAGTGATTGGGTCACCTCGAGTGGCCAGGGGTCAAGCCAGGAAATGCTGTCTGTGACTGGGACTCACAGATGTTTTTGTTTTTCTCTCCAGAGAGCATGAATTCTGGCAGGCCTGTTGTCTCTTAAAACAACCAACTCTGCAATTAAAAGTCTACAGTCTTTAATGGTCTTGAGCCTCGTTCCAAAACACACCATTTCCAAAATGTCCAGGAATAGGGATGAAGCTGTTTAGTTTCTTTAAACAGGACTGAAAATTCCATTTGTAAAATGATGCGACTATGTTTTGTTTCATCTGTCTGACTACTCACAGTACCTAAGAATATACCACATGTGATTAAGATAAAGAAAAGAGAAATAAACACTATGGCAGTTAAGTTAAAAAATTTTTTTCTTTGGTGCATCCTATAGGAGACCAGTGGAAATTTCAGTGCCTTCTGGCTAGCCAACTCCAATAATGAAAGAACTCTTAAGGCAGGTGTAAAGGCACAGTAAGAATATATATGAAGTTGGAAGAACCATCTAGTGGCCACATATAATAGTCTTCTGGTTGTAGCCTTAGTAAGGCTATTTTTGTGGTGTGGGTGGGGGACCAAGTGCATTTCCTAAAACGCTTGGCTGGGAGATGGGTGGCTCCATCCATGAAAAACCAGCCTTCAAGAGGAGGATCACTATACCCAGAGCGCCATTTAGAGTTTGAAACAAATTGTTCACCTTCCTAAAAATGGTACAGTGACCAAAATCATCAACTGCATAGCTTAGGGTAGAAGTAAAGTTGTCTTCTTTTATGAAAGGGAAGAGACGCCTGTTTATTGAGTTCCCATCGTGTACTAGGTACCCTATACTAGGACTCTAGGTGCTACAGTCCACTGTAGTGTCTGCACAACTGCACAGCCTCGGGCAAGTTGCTTCACACCTCTGTGCCTCTGTTTCCTCTTCTGTAAAATGGGAGAAATAATAGCAACATATGATTAAAGTTGTTTTGAATACTTAACGAATTAAAACATATTTAAGTGCTTCCAAAAACTTGGCTTATAGTAAGCACTCAGTAGATGAGAGCTAGCATTATTATTTCATTTAATCCGGTCAGTGACACTAAGAAGTAAGTATTATTACACTCTTTTTAGTGTGGAGGACGCAGAGGCTTAGGGAGGCAGGTGACTTGCTCAAGGACTCATGGTGGTCGGGGCTGGGGGTGGGGATTAAAGCTGGGAGTGTCCAATTCTGCATCCTGCTCTCTTCCAGTACACTGGCCTCAGTTGCTGAGGCTGGCTCTGGACCAGAAGGACCAAGGCTGGGGAGCTGGGGGAAGAGTCCTCCTCTGTGTGAAAAGCCCCAATTCAGAAAGGAGGTGGATGGGTAAAAAAATCCATCCTCAAAGATGCCTCCATCCATCCCCAGTCATGCTTCCCCTGTGCTGTCTGACATGTGAGGTGCTGTTCAAAAGCTTTTCTCACTGGAGACCACAGACACCAGTCCTGCTGGGCCAAAATGGTGGTCCAAGCATCGAGTCAGGATATTCTTAATACATGTAGGCTGGATTTTTCTCTCCTTGGAGGGCCTCAGATTTGACTGTGAGCTTGTGGCTGGCATGTCAGCAGTTTCCTCAAATGTAATATCATCACTATTATCATTATTATTATTTTATGAAGAAAGATGAGTGGGAGCTGATCAGAATCTTGGAAAACTTTTGCCCTTACCAGAATATTAGCCATGTGATTCATTATTTTTTTTCTTTTTCCTCCACTGTCTTTCTAAAATCTGGGACAAAAAAAGTGCAGAAGTTTGTTGATCAGGAGCAGCTGGCTTTTGTAGTGGCTGTTTCTGGAATCTCTGGAAATAGGAATGTTTTTTTCGAAGGTATGTTCTTGAAAGAAAGGTGAAATGCTCCAATGAATAGAACCTTTTGAATGAGAGTAGGATTCCTCATCCTCACTCTCCTCTCTCCCTTGCTCTGATGGGGGTTCCCTAGGGAGACAGTAGGTGTCTCCCGCACATTTCAGGACCACATCAAGGATGAATGGGTGTGTGGGTGGTCCTTCTGTTGGAGTTACCTAGGCGGAGGGTGAGATGTAACCCCTGGGAAGGTGACCAACAGAGTAAGGCAAGCAAAGAGCCATTCACACACTGGAAGAGGTATTGAAGAGTGCAGTACTTTTCCAGAATACTTCTACTCAACTGACAAGAAGTGATACACTGCTGGTGTATTCATTTATATGGCACATATCGATGGAGCACTTGCCATGGATGTACCAGGCTTGGTGAAAACAAATAGGGACAAACTACTGCACACTATGCTCTTGGTCTAGAAGGGGAAACACACATGAAAACAGTAATTATAATTCACTGTGATCACTATAATCATGGGAACATGAGGGAGTTCCCTGGAAGCACAAGGGAAGAGGCCCACCCTGTCTCCTGTGTATCAGTTAGTTATTGCTGTGTAACAAATTACCCCAAACTTCATGCCACGGAAAACCCACCATTTATTCAGCTCCAGATTCTGTGGCTCATCTGCTTCAGTCTTCTGGTCTCCTGGGCTCCCTCATGGACCTGCAGCCAACTTCACGTTGGCTAGGTGTCTCTGTTTGGGGGTCCAAAATCTAGAACATAGTGCACAAGGCCTCATGAGACCTGTTATAGAGCTGGTCTGTTTTCACTTTTTGCCACATTCTGTTAGCCAAAGCAAAGTCACAGGGCCAGCCGGATTCAAGGGATGGGGAAATAAACTCTGCTTACTGCTGGGAGGAGCTATGTGTCATAAGACAAAGGATGTGAATAGGGAAAGGCTACCAATCAGCCCATCATACCCCGCTGCTGCAGGGGATACTGGATCTTCATCCTGCAGGGAAATGCTAGGGAATGGTGGGAAGCACACAGCTTAAAATTATTGCCTCTGAGGGGTGAAGGGGCTGGGGTGCTTGTACACCAGCTATGGAGAGTCATTGGTTGAGCACTACTCTGGGTTTGGGTATGACCTTCCAGCCTGTGGCAGACAGCAGCTGGGTCTGGTTCTGAAGAAAGGTCCTCAGCTACAGAGATTCAGACACTGGCAGCTGGAAGTCAGCAAGATCATTTGAAACAGTCTGAGGTGGGTGGCAAGGGCGTGGATGACGTCTTCTACACCCACTTTCTCAAAGAATCTCAGTTGATGAATTCATTCTGGAATTTCCAGCAGGAGTGTCATACTACCTTTTGACACCGCGGCTTCTTTCCACTAACTTGCGGGGAATGCTTTCTTTCCGCATTTCCAAACCCCTAACATTCTCCATTACTGTGGTAACTTGATTTCCTCTTGCATGTGTCTGCAACTTACTCCGTTTCCCCTTCTCTCCTGAGCGGCACTGTGTATCACCCACCTGCTGAAGGGCATTTGGCTGTAGTGAAAACCCATGAGCCAGGTACAGGGCTGGGAGCTTTGTTCCTGTTTTCCTGAGGATAGCAGCAATGGCAGGTGAGGGAAGTGTCCATGGCACATCCCAGGCAGAGAGGATCAGGCCTCTGCCCGCTCCATCATCCCAGGAGGGACCTGGGTAGAGCTGGGCCAATGCAGCCCTGGCTCCAGCCCAGCCCCAGGAGGAGCACAGACAGCGACTCCACTGTCCTACACAGTAACTCAGGCGGGATGGAAAGAAGCCCAGCTCGAAGCCTCTTCATGGTTGGTGGTTCTCGCAGATTTCAGATGCAGAACAAGAAGCTGATAGGGATTTGAGTCACTTTTCTGAGGTCAGATAGAAAGGTCAGTAGCAGTGGCAGGAAAGAAAACCTGCTGGGAGGTTCCTGAGGCCAAGTCCAGTGTTCTAGCCATTAGACCTGTGGCCTCTGTCTTTAAATAGCCTGTTTCTTGTTCCCACTCTGACACGCTGCTTACTCGTTGGAATGACTTTGGGGAATACCTTCCTATCTCCAGGAGGATCTGATTTGTAGTTTCCTAAAGGGTGAACCAGCCTTGGTGTGAGGCCCTACCACACATGAGCAGCAGAGATCCATCCCAATGAATATTGGGTTTCAGGGAGAGCTCTCCCCCTGCTGAGCAGACACTAACCAAGATTTTCCATCTGGATGGTAAGAGGATGGGGAATCTGTAGAGGAGCCTTGAAGACAGAGCTGAGGGGTAACCATGGTGACCATAGAAGAGGCTGGGACCATGCTCACAGCTCCCTCCACAGCCACCCAGGAAGGCTGGATCTACCTCACAGGTGTACCTAAGAAAATATTATTTGCTAATATTTTCCTTGGCTTCCAAATAGAGCCAACCATCAGAGGTTTTATGCGTAAGCATCTTTTCAGCAGGGCCAAAATGATATGGCTGTCGTTTTCCTTCTCGCTGGACATTCAACCTAAGAAAAGGATTTACCAAAAAATGTAGCAAATGGATCGTTCACTTCTCTCAGATCAAGAGCAAACGGGGAGCCACATGCTGTTGGGGTTTTTTTGTTTTGGTTTGGTTTTTTTGCTAAGATTTTTGCAGTTTATTCTGTGTGACTGTGGTGTTGGTCTCTTGCCACAAACGCTAGACTCACCCGTCCTGGGACAGGCTTAGTTACTGGAAGAAAAGCCAAATTCCAAAGATGCACAGTTGTTTTGTTTTCTGAAGTAAATCTTCCCCCGCACATATTTTTCTTGCACATGCCCTCTTATTAGCATCTCTCCCAAATTTGTTTAGAGCCACCTGATATAAACTCAGGCAAATCAGAAAGTGGCCCTGCTTCTCTTGGTAGGTAGAAAACCAAAGACCACTTTGGCTTTCTCCCCAGAGGTCACTGCCCCTCCTCCCAGGGCCAAGGTGACAGGCTTAGGTAGAACATGAGCTGCCCATAAATCACTTCATTGCAGTTGCCACGAGAGGGAAGGTACTAGGTAAAGAACTTCTAGATTTTATGAGCTTTCCTCCCTGACTCCATTCCAGGTGATCTTGATCCAAAAATGATGAGGCTGGGTGGAGGCTGTTGGTGCCACGCCCAGATCATTTTATGGTACAGGTGCCCCGTTCCCAGCTGCCATTAAGTGTCCCCTGCCAAGGCTCACAGCTGCCCTTCCTCTTATCTGGAGAAGGGCCCTTGCCTCATGGAAGTCGCCTTGCCTGAGAGGTTACACCCATCCTGGGCAGCCCTCTCCAATGACTGCTGATTTAAGGTACAAAAAGCCAGCCTCTTGCCTCAAGTGCCAGTAACTCTACGCTGTGTTTTGTGCTCCAGAGCCCCCTGTGAATCAGGCCAAGGCTAGACTCTACCCAAGACCACCTTGGTCTTACTTGCTCAGACTCTTCCCCACTCCAGTCCTGCTTCCCGTGGCATCCCTCACAACCACCCGAATCCTTGCTGCCAGGGAACCCCACCTGAGATGCTGGAGAGCTCACACCTCACAATCTGTTCCTTCTCAGATCTCCTGGCCAGGAAGTATGAATCTTTTTCAGAACCGTGAGTTTCAAAAGGAAACCAAATTCAATGTATTTATCAGATATGAGTGGGGGAAAACAGTTGCCGGTGGGTGTTTACCTGCCCTCTTGGAATTGGAGGGTTTTGGGATTTTTAAAAACCAGGACTGTGGAGTGATGAGTAGGAGGTCCCTTCAGGGGGTGAGTGGGACTTTGTGTCTTTTAGGAATACTTCTGGTTGCTTCTTCCCCAGGACTTTGTTTTTAAAGAGGACTATCCAGATGCAGGGATAAAAGGAGAGGGGCCCCCTGTGAGATATAGCTTTCACTGCAAAATGTCCTCCCTGTGGGAGCCAAGGGCAGATACAGTCCTCAGGGCATAAAAGTCACAAGCTGCTCAAGTGAAGTGAGCAGCCTTCCTTGCCAAGAGCGCTGGCTGTTTTTTGAGAATGTTTACTGTGATAATGAGATTTGAACAAGAGGTGAATTCCATTGTTTCAGTCCACAATTGTGTTTCTTCAAGGGAAAAAAAAGACACATTTTTTAAGTTTTCATTTATTTATTTATTTATTTATTTATTTATTTATTTATTTATGGCTGCATTGGGTCTTCATTGCTGCACTTGGGCTTTCTCTAGTTGAGGTGAGCGGGGGCTACTCTTCGTTGCGGTGTGCAGGCTTCTCATTGCGGTGGCTTCTCTTGTTGAGCACGGGCTCTAGGCATGTGGGCTTCAGTAGTTGTGGCACACGGGCTCAGTAGTTGTGGCACAGGAGCTTAGTTGCTCTGCGGCATGTGGGATCTTCCCAGACCAGGGATCGAACCCACGTCCCCTGCATTGGCAGGCAGATTCTTAACCACTGCACCACCAGGGAAATCCCAAGTTTTCGTATTTTTTTTCTGGAAGAAAATTGTTCTTTGTGTGGAAGAACATGATTCATTTAACCGCCTGAGCCAAGAAGGAGAAAATTCTCATTTACGCACCTCTCTGTCCAGCTTCCCCAGGTTCGTCGATTTTAAAGATGGCTCATGGTTAGACCTGGAAGAGTAGGATTGAGATGAAGGAAACCAACAGCAGTTACAAATCTCTTATTCTACACCTTTCAGAAATGCACGTCTTCCCTTTCCTCCTGATGTCGGAGGCTAAGCATGCTGTCCATCCCTCCCTTCACCTGGCCTCTCATCATCATTGGTGACTCATCAGCACTGAGTTAGTCCCTCCCTCTCACTTGCCATAGGACACAGGTTCCTAACCTGAGGATATGGGTTCATATCCTCTTGGTGGTCTGCACTTTGAATTCATGGGGTCTGTGAATTTAGATAGGAAAACAATCACAGCTTTATTTTCACTAACTTCAAAGTAAAATTTAGCATCGTAGTCAATTGTCAATGTAGAAGACAAAACAGAGTAACATTAGCAGGACCTGTGACTGTCACACATAGAAATCACTGATATTTTCACATCCAGTTACAATGTTGCACATATTTCAAAATATCATTCACATTCATCTCTACTTCAAAGTTATGGTAGCTATGTGATCTACCACCAAATCTTATTATTCAGTGTTATTTTAAAAACCCGTATTCATAAACCACATATTTTTAAACATAATTATCACTGTATTTTTGTATAGCTGGTTTCTTTATAACTCTATTTTTCATTTTATACATTTAAAAACATTTTGAAAAGGGGTCCATTCACTTCACTAGACTGCCTAGAGTATCTGGTGACAAAAACAGGTTAAAAACCCCTGTTCTAGAAGTTTTCCCTGATTTGGGGAAAAGATACATGTTGGAGAAACAAACATTTTGCTCTGCTTACTGGAATAGACAAAAGATTTTTATTATAATATCCAGAACTGAGACTTTCTTATAAGGCTGGTGTCATATTATTATACCTTTTTCTCTTTTTTTAACATGGGGTCAAACTTAGAAGCCGCTGGAGGAAGTGTTTCTCTGACCCTGTAGCTCCCAGCGTCTATGATAACACTGGTGATGAAGTAAACATTCATTCCTTGTTTGGGTTTGTTAAAGACACGGGTAACTGTCTATCACAGCTTTGATGAGCTCAAGAAAACCAACGCTTCAGGCCCAAAGCAGAGAAACTGGGCATCGTGGTGAATGTGGCAGCCACTTTGTGCACAAATGGGCACATATGTGGTTGTTTTTAAGTGCTGCATCTGGAGTGTCTATTCTTGTTTCTACCTTTGGGGACCCAGGTGGGAAGAGCCACTTTTCTCTGGCCCCTATGACTGCTCACCTCACAGGAAGAAGTTTCCAAATCAGGGAGACTTGTAATTTCAATACACTTTATTGTCTGTGACCATTTACATCCCCCATTTGGTTCTTGAGCTAGAAACAGGGAAAAATGATGGCCATGACAGAGTTATTTGCGGAGGGATCACGGTGGCCCTGCCGACTTGGGCTCTCTTGAGTTGTCTGGCCTGCCAGTGTCATGAAATGCAGGTTCGCTTCTTGCATTTTAAATGCATGGTGGCCGAGTTTAACGGGCGGTGTGTGTGGTGCAGGGTGGCACTGGGCTGCTGCTGGTCAGGTCATCCATCGCTGCACACCATCCCCGTCATGACATCAGACCTCTGGGCAGCCCGCAAATTTGGGGAATTCCTCTGCCCCCCAAAGTACTCTTTGTCTTTAATCCAGTTGTTACAGTGAGTGAACCTGATTTGTTCCAGATGTTGTAAGATTTAGTGATTCCGGAAACTACTCCTCAAGTCGAGGCTGATGAGGATTTGAATTCCTCTGTTCGCTGGAAACCAGCAGTTCTTTTCACAGTTAAGCAGATGGGGCAGGAGGAGGAAGCCTAAGCTTCTTGGAGGGGCAGGGAGGGCATTCAGGCTTCTCATGTCTGCCTTGTTAGAAAGAAGGTAGCCTTTGAAGCAAATACTGATTCTATAACTAAATGAGTTATTAAATGAGCCAGAGCTGGGGCCACATTGATGCTAGCAAAATCAGTGAGGATATAGCCATGTTATTTTTTTTTTTTTAAGTAACACATATTTACATGAATGATCTGAATGTTGCTAAGGAAACCACTATTTTAGTTCAGATCACCTTAGTAAATACTTTTCTCTTACTTTATGAGCATAAAACCATCCAAAGGGGGTACGTATGAGGGAGATAGAGGTATTTCTGGTTTCACATAAGTGGTTTTCAAAGCAGAAATTCACTCCCAGGAATCATTTCCCTGACTCGCTGTAAACTTTAGTTGACATGCCTTACAGAGGTGCCCCGTGATCTCTGTCTGGAGTTAATAGCCATGTGGGTCTGTTTTGCCTGATTAGAAGGGATTTATAAAGCACGGCAAGATGTGAAGCACATCTCAAACTCTATGTATAATAGCCCACTGTTGGAGAAGGTTGAAACCTACACCCATACAGATAGCATATTCTGTTTAACAGTATTATTGGTTTATGCAGTTTTTGAGGATATAAACAATATGAATATTAAAGCTCCTTAAAGTTATGGATTTAAAACAAAAGCGGAAATTAATTAATGTAGATTGTTGCTGTTTAGATTTTTTTAAGTGCATTTGAAAGTAGACAAATGCCCAGATAGATGCTGGTGGGGGTCTGGGACAACCTGTGTAAGTGACCCAGGGATTCAGCTGCAGCCCAGCCAGGTGACTGGGGTGTGTATCCAGGGAAACCAAAGTCAGGAGGAGAAGCTGAGTGGTGACAGAGCTATGTGGGTTGGGCACACCTGAGAAGCAGGTGGGTCCCTGACGTGGCACTGAGTTTTGAACAAAGCAAAATAGGTTGCAGGGTATAAAATGAGGGGATCCTGAGCTGGTCGGTATGAGGATCATCAAATGGGTTAGAGCAGATGATTGTGGGGTGAGGCTGTAAACCACAGGAAGTTTCCCCTGGCCTGGACTTAATGTGGGGCCAGCTGTAGGATAACCACAGGACAAGATGAATAGTTGGGCAAAAGTAACAGCTCCTACCATTCTAGAGTATATTAAAATATAAAACAAGATTAGATTTGATTTCTTAAATCTATTCAAAAGTGTACATTTTAGGTACAGTATCTTTTTTGGGCATTTCTTGGTGATTCTTTTGACTAAAAAATATGTTTTTACCAAAAAAAAAAAGTGATATCTTTTTTGGTGGTCTTAGTTAATAAAATAAATTCCTAAATGTTTGCCACAATAGCTAGAACCTTCAAAATCAGGAAACTTTAATGACTTTTCATGGCAGTGAAAATTGGTATTTGGATTCTATATACTTTGATGTTTCAGTGAGTTCTATAGGAATAGGCAGTAAAACTAATTAAACTAAGTAACTAACTAACAAAGTAAAACTAAAATGAGCCAGCAATACAAAAACAATTCCCATCCCTGTAGGAAGGAGGAACTTTGGAGCTTACACTGGAACATTCCGTGGGGACTGAGTCCTTTGTAGTCCCTTGCTGGAACTCGAGATTTCCTTGTCCAGAGTTCCATCGCATGAAAACTGGGGAAAGGATAGCTTCCCTAACTTATTGCAAGCTGAGAGTAAGGGACTAAGAATCTAAAAACATAGTGCATTTATCTGTTCCCCACTTTTCTTTGCTCTGTTCATAGGAGCCTGACTCTGAAAAACTACATTTCCCAGGCTCCTTTGCCAACAGACTTCCTGTTAAGTTTGGCCAATGAGAGCACTGTTGAGAGGTTGAAGGGAGGGAGAAAGAGAAGAGTCAAGGTATTTCTCCCCAACCCCACCCACTTCATGCAGCATCTCTGGTAATAGCTACATCCCCTCTGTGGTCTCAGCCTCTTCTTGGCAGTCCCAGCTCTGGTCACAACCGCCTCCCTCAGTTCCTCCAGCTTCATGGATAATAGTTACTTCTAATCTCTGGTTTTCCTCATCTCCCCTTGTTTTCTCTTTTGGCTCTTCTAGCACCTTTGTTCCTAGTTCCCCGTTTTAATCTCTTCCAGTGAACTACCTGGCATGGACTCTGTTTTCCTAGCTGCACCCTGACTGATACAGTGTGTTTGAATCCTGGCACTGCCACTAGGTGAACTGGTACTACCACTAATTACCCAATAAGTTCCTAAGTCACTTATATCACTTGGTACTCAATGTCTTTGCAAAATAGGGAGGAGATTGCTCTGTAATCAATTCTGAAGTCCTTTTCAGCTTTAAAAGACCATGAGTCTCTAAACTTTGATCTTATAAAAATGTGTGTATCACTCCACGTCTGACTCAGAGATGTTTTTATCATTTACTCCCCAGGACATGGCTTAGCCTTCATAATATTCTATGTGTACAGAATATGGTGAAGGCATTCCCAGTGGCTTCTTACCTCTAAAGGCTGATGTTGGCAGCTTTTTCCTTTCGTGACATACAAGTGTTGGGATTTTGAGAATGGGTTTTTATACAGTTTTGTATAGATTGCTAAGGAGTTGCCTGTGTCACAGAGGCGAGGCCTCCAGTCTGGCTCTTTGAATGCAAGTGCTTCTGTAATGAAGAATCTCAGGGGCTTTGAAGCAACTCTCAGATGCAGCAGTAGGCTTGACTGTAAAAACTCTCATCCTGTAGAGGTGAACAGAGGCTGAAGACCAATCACCATAATGACATTCTAGGACAAAGTGGTGTCAACACTTGTGCCTTGGAGGTATTGACAGCTGCCTTCCTGGGTTGGGAAGCCAAGGACAGCCCCTTACAGAGTGCCTGCCCTGCAAAAATGGGTTCAGAAATTTGTGCTTGCTGCCATTTGTGTCTTCTCTAATTGGTCCCTAGTCATTCTCCCCAAAGTGAATTGCACTGGGGAAGCTCAGAAATATATACTCCTCAGATTCAGCAAGGGTGGTGTGCTATGTGACTTACCTTAAGGTGCACTGGTTTAGGGCAGGGACAATATTAAAAATAGTTAACAACCTGCACAGCAGGCATACCTACCTTTTAGAAGCAGTCACCAGGCATAGACAACCAGAACAGTGCCCCTGGTGCAACTCACTGGCGGTCAGCCCTGGGTTAGGGGTGTGTTCAGTCACCCATACCTATGTTTCCTGGAACCATGGGAAGAAACGGAGACTATGGCACCTGAGGTGGATCTTTGTGACGGTGGCATGAGAAGGAAAGTGAACAGGATGTGGATCACAAGGGGTGGAGTGGGGTTTCTCGAAGGCCTGGAGCCCCTTTCAGATGGTCAGAGATAACAGGATTAGTTGATCTGACCTGCCAGAAACAGGCCTTATTCACCAGGTCATAAAGCTGGCATAGGGTCCCACCACAGGCACTGTCAACGCTGTCAAATCCCTTTACCCTTATGTGCTGGCCTGGCGTCCGGCTCCCAGAACTGCCTCTCTCTGCCTACTCTACCCACCGGGTAGCAGTCCAGGTAGCAGGCCAGAGGTGCTGGGAATAGATGCTCTTGCTTTCCCACAACATCCCTCAACCAGTGACTGGAGTCGGCACATAAATTCTTCCTTCATTGCACAGATGCGATAACTCAGGACATTCCTTATGGCCTAGATCTGTGTGGTTTACCTCCTTTTTGCACCACATCACATGTAATCAATGAGGTTCCCCTTGCCCAGTGTACATTTGGGGCATCACATTTTGGTAAAAGTCAAAATTATCTTCTGGGGCAGAAAAGTACATATGTGGGACACCTTTTTTTTTTTAATTTTACAATATTCATTACAGCATTTTATAAGCAAGTGAGTTTCAGGAGCTAAATATTATCAATTTTATGTCTTTAAATACTCAATTTTATTTTTACCCTGGTTTATTTTCCCTAGACCTCTACTTTGCAAGTAACATGAGCAAATCTGTGCCATTGAAAATTAATTACAGACAACCATATTATATGTTAAAAGTACAATACGTAGAATTTGCTGAGAATCTAGAACAGTGCTGACCAATAGGCTTTAAACTTTTTAAACTTTCTGGTAGCCACATTGAAAAATTAAAGTGGAACTGGTGTGACAAATTTTATTTAGTGTATCAAAAATCATTTAAACATGTAATTAATACTAAAGCAATGATTGAAAATTTTAAATCCTTTTTTGTTTTATTGCACTAAGTCCTCGAAATCTGGTGTGTATTTTACACTAATTCAGACCTGCCGCATTTCCAGTGCTGAAAAGGCACATGTGACCAGTGGCTACCATATCTGACAGCACAGGTCTAGAACATACTGTGTTGTCTCACTTAGTAGATGAGAGAGCTGGGGTAATTATACACCAGTTCCCATCAGTCATTGTTTGAGGGCTGCTACAGGGAATGTCAGGGGCTTAATTCTTAGGCATTTAGCTGGCCTGCAGCAAAAGGTCCTCCGGCTAAAGATGGGGATGCTGGCAGATGGAATTGCAGCCTTGGAGACTGTAGAGATAAGACGCCCAGGGACAGGAGCAGAACCACCCAAACATAGCCTACTACGTTTTGCAGTACCTTCACTTTGGTGCCTTATTATTTATTAACAAATTATTTGCAACACACCTGGCACTGGTGACTCAAGATAACTGTTAAGTTTACTGGCCTAGAGGATAAACTCAGCACTCTGACATCCAAGGTCCATGGGAATCTGGACACAGCCTACACATTCTATCAATATTGTCCTCCTACCCATCTTATTGCTAAGAATGTCCTTTTCCTGCCTCTTTCCATGTTATTTCTGAGTCACTTCCATCCCTTTATCTTTTGTTTACTTTTTTCTCTGCCTGGAATGTCCTTCCTATTTGTCCCCCCATTTGCTCCTTATCCTTTAAAATGTGCTCATTTTCTACATCTCTTAGGGAACTTCTTACAGCAGCGTCAGTCTGCAGTGATTTCTTTGCTCTGGATTTCTCTTGCCTCTTATACTGCACCCGTTCTTTTGGCATGACTTGTCTTATCAGCTTCATGGTGCATCTCCTTCACATAATAATTTATTTGGTGCCTTGTGCTCATATTCCTCATAGGAAGACATCTGATGAACAACCATAGTTTTATGTGGTTTTTTTCATGTTTGTAATTTTAAGCACTAAAAGTTGAAAAGCTATGATAGTTGTCAACAAAGTGCCAAGAGGGAGATTGTCCAACATAGCTGCTGAAGGCATCTGGAGTCATCCTGAATGCCTCCACCAATTTCAAGGAAAATTGTCAAGAGGAAAAATAAGCACTCACAATAGCTTTTGTAAAGAGATGACACCACCCAGTATTGTAAATATTCTAAATGGTAAGAAGGCAACTACAATTTCATTTCTCATCCTATACCCAAGTAAGTTTTATGTAACTTTTATACTGTTTAGTTGTATTTTTATGTACTTTAGGAGCAATGGGCACACAGGGAGAATCACTGGCCCAGGAGTTAGGAGGGCTGCCTGGCTCTGCCACTATCTTCTGTGTGGCCTCAGGAAAGTGGTTAATTCTGGCCTTTATCTGCAAAATGATGACTCAAATGAGTCCCCATCCAGCTGTCAAATTCCATTTCTGATTTTATGATGTCTGCTCATTTTTAAGACTAGGAATTGTTTATGATTTTAAATTACAGTGGCTATAATTTATGTCACTGCTTTTATGGCACATTGTTGAGGATATCTGTGATTTGTTGGATGCTGAATCCTTACTCAGGAACGCGGCCCCCGATTTTGACATTTCTCCTATGGGAGAACATGTTCTGCTTCACAGTGTCCTTTTTAATATGATTTCCATGAATGGAGAAACTAGTGTGTGGGGGTGTGGGTGTGGACAATCGATCTTAGCCAAATTTTTGTTGACAGGGCTATCATTCCATTAACTGTAGGATTCATGGTTCACTTCCTTGATAATACTTTGTGTAATATCCCTGATGGCCCTCCCCTAACCCCACTGTCCCTGCAGAATCCCTTCTTTGTCCTCTCATCGCATACAGGGTCTTGTAAGGGTCTCATAAGGATGTTTCCTTATCCCTAAGGGTCAGCACGTAGCACATATTGACATTAACTTATGTCGCACATGTTTGTTTCCTCCACTAGACTGTGAATTCCTTGAGGGCTGGAACCTGCATCCTTGGTGCCTAAATTGAGAAGGTAGTTTTAAAAAGTGATGGGTGGATAAATGATTAGAAAGAGGAAGGGAGGGAGGATGGAAGGAGGAAGGCAGGAAAGGAAAGAGCAGGTGGATTTGGCTGCCCTGTAGTATTACCCTAGTTGTCATTATCAAATATAGTTGTGGTTCATAAATATAATGTCAATCTTAATGAGAGTATAACAGGAAGTTTTGTGAACTCAAATACAGTTGACTAGAATGTGCTTGACTAACCCTGTCTTAGCATCCTTTACTCAGGTTAAATTTAAACTAGCAGCAAAAGAAAATAAAAGTATTATATTCTATAAAAGATAGATTATAACCACAAGTTATTTAAGTAAGGTCATTGTTTATATCTTTAAGACTTAAGGAAGGTCTAAAATGATCTAATCGAAAATTATTAAACACCAATTTAGCTGCTTTAGTTTCTTTCCTTAGCATCTTCACCAAAGAATTATCTGCATAAAACTGTTTCTGTGA
Organism: Mesoplodon mirus; assembly: GCF_964341445.2. Lineage (NCBI taxonomy): Eukaryota > Metazoa > Chordata > Mammalia > Artiodactyla > Ziphiidae > Mesoplodon > Mesoplodon mirus. The sequence goes on along the minus strand of NC_138988.1, from coordinate 48,730,179 downwards.
TGGTAGAAAAGGAAGAATTTGCTTTAGTGACCTTTAATGGTTCAGCATAGGATGATTTGGTATGGAAATGTATTGCATTTACCCAATAAGGAACTTTGAATGGTACGTGTTTTTAATGTACAGTAATGAGTGAGGTCAAAGTACAGTTTCTATAGTGATCCTCAGGTACCACACGGCCACTAAGACGCCCGTAGCAGCATCTGACATTTGGAGTATTGAATGAATTGGCGCTAAACTTCAATATAAACCCAACATGTTCACAAACAGCTGCTGTAAGATGTATTAGGACAGTTATATTTATTATTTTTGATAAAACATGAGCAAGATGTTTCCAGCAGGCTGTATGTGTGCTGTAAGATAAACTTTATAGAAACTGTACAGTTTGTACCTTATGTTAGTGACTAATCATGCTTTTCATATAAAAGTACACCAGAGTCATTGGTGTACATAGAAATCTGACCCACTTAAAAGACTGCAAAATCAAATTAGAATTAATGGGAAAATTTCTCAGAGACTAAAATGCCTTGAAAATTAGAAAGATTGTTCTTCAATAAATCAGAAAGCACCCGTGGAATGTTTGGCACAAAAACACTGTGCCTCATTGTTTTACTCTTTTAGCAGTCCCGTCCGAGAGGTTGGTCTTCACGGAATCCTGTTTTTTTCAGATGTCATTAAATGACATTTCTTGCCAAAGCCCTTCCTGGCTGAGCTGAAGATTATGTAAGAGTTGTAGCTCAGACAGCCTTCATGATGAAGGAAGTTTGGCACCAGCTCCAGCTCAGCACCTCCATGGCCTGGTGACCTTGATCAGAGTGGACTCCCCTGTGGGGGGCTCAGCATCTTCACCTGTAAATGTGAAGGTTGAACTCATGATCTGTTGTGGGGAGGTCATACATGCCATTCATTCATTCAGCAAGGGTTTGTTGAGCACCTACTATGTGCCAGGCACCATTCTATCTCTGAGGGTTCAATGATGAGCAAAACCAGACAGAAGTCCCTGCCCCCTGGTGCCTAGATCCTAGTGGGGAGAGAGATCATCCTTAATCAAGCAGCCACACAAATAAATGTGTCATGACAACCTTGGGAAATGCCATGAAGGGCTGGTGGAGCCCTGGGGCTGAAGAAGCTCATAATAGGGAGATTTATTTCACCCAGATGGGAGACCAGAAAGGGCGTCCTAAGGGTGTGACAGGCAAGGGGCTGGAGAACGCAGGCAGCGGTGGAGAGGGACGGGCTTTGAAGGCACAGGAGGCACTGAGTGCTAAGCTCAGCAACTTGACCGCCTTATCTCCCTGCATCTCGATTTCCTCATCTCTAAAAATACAGCTGACATCAGGAACCTTTCATGCTGTCATGCTGTTGAAGGTTTCAGGACAACTTGTTTGAAAGTACCCAGCACCAGGCAAACTACATTGCATTTCATTTCTAAGAATAGCTTTGGAAGCAGAGATCTACTGTTTTGTACATGGATTTTCAGATGTGAAGAAAGAGTGAAAACAGCTTTAAGGCTTCTTTTGTTAAAACGTCTGAGTTCGCTTACAGCCCTGGAAAGTCCCTGGCTTCCCTTAATCATAGAGCCATGTTTGCCTTACTTGACTTTGAAAACCTGGGAGTGACCTTGCTGCCTGATTAAGTGACAGAGGCTTTAGGTGCTGGCAGAAGGTTAGACATCCCTGGCCTGATCCCTTGCCGTTTACACACAAGGGAAGGAGGCTGATCACATGAATGACAAAACTGGAGTGAGCAGGCAGCGCCTGCCCCATGGTCCTGGGCTTTTCTGTCTTGTCTCTCTGCTTAATATTTCATTTGGAAACTATGGATACTTTCTGAGGCTACTTGTGGGTGCTTAGGCAATTCCTTCTTGAGATAACGCAAGGCTAATGCTCTCTCATAACTCTTCAAGGCCTGAGAATTACATCTTTAATCTTACAAAAGCAAACAGGAGGACAGAAATAACCCATCAATTGTTTAAAATGAAAATGGCCAACAATAATAAATAATTGCCACAGTAGGTTGAGGTCAGGGTCTTCATTTACTGGAGGCCATTCAAGAATTTGAAACTTTTCTCCAAGTTAATTTTTCACATCTTGTTTGGATCCTCAGAGCTCTTGCTTCCAAAAACAAGGCCATCAGATCTCTCATTGCACGTTATTCTTGTTGACATGCCAGGCGTGCAGGAAAGTGAGGTCCTCTCTTCATGGATGGGTAATGATGATCCCCTCCCCCACAAAAATGCATATTTCAAAGTTTTATAGCCTACTGAGATTTTGGAGAGTTCTCTTCTCTTTCATGCTATATTAATGGTTGCAAACAACAATAAACATGTGCTTGTTAATTTAAGTGGAAAAGGAATTTATTGGAAGGATACGGGTTGGTTCAGAGCCTAGGCAGGAGGGAGAGGCAAGGCTTAGCCCAGGATGTCAACCCTGGGCTCTCAACTCCTCTGCAACCACCTCAGATGATCTCAGAGGGCCCTGGTGTCATTGGTCAGCCCTCAAAATTCGTGGCCCCAGTTGGCAGCATCCACCCCCCACACTGAGGCCACTTGACACCCTTAGATCACGTGACTGCACTTAGTTAAATGCCCACACTTGAATGACCAAGAGGAGGGCAGAGGGAGGGTCTGCCTCTTTTCTGCTGATAGTTCTTCCACCTCTCTTGAGATTCCCCCCAAACAAAAACGGGTCAGGATGCTGAGTGACCAAAAGTAACAACTGTCCATTACTCAAACCCTCATATGCTTGATCACATCTGCCACTAACTGGCTGGCCAGTCAAAGATCGGCCTCCAGTGTGAATTTATTTTGTCCAAAACTCACATTATCTAATAATCATCAGCCTCATGTGCATCTTCATCCTTGTCATCATCCTCACCACCATTATCCTCATCCCGTTGATGGTCCATTCACTCCTCCGCTCTCCTGGGCTGCCATTTCCCTCCATCTCCTCACCCTTCAGATATTCCCCTCTCCCCCCTCCCTTCCCAGTCTTTGACGCTGCTTCTATTTCACTGCAAAGTGGAAGCAATCACAGGGGAACTTTCATTTGTTGCTACCACCCTTCTACTGATGCATCTGGGCCATGCACTCCACTTTCTCACTTCGTACCAGCTGAGGCCAGCCCCTCCGTTTGTTCACCAGGCCATCCAGCAACTGTGCCCTGTCATGTCTTTATTAATTGTCCCCTATTAGATCCTTCCTGTAATCATGTAAATATGCCATGATAATTCCCATCTGAAAAGAAAAAAACAATTCCCTTGAGCCCACTTTCCCCACCAGCTGTCAATCCTATTTCTCTGCTTTCCTTTATAGAAAAATTCCTCCAAAGAGTCAGCTGTGCTTATTGTTTCCATTTCTTCTCCTCCTACCTCTCTCAGACCAACTCCAATTATCCCTGTCACTGCACTTCAGCAGTTCTTACCAAGATCACCAGTGGCCTCCAGATGGCTAATTCCAGTGGCCAGTTCTTTTTTTTTTTTTTTTTTTTTCTTTTTCGGTACGCGGGCCTCTCACTGTTGTGGCCTCTCCCGTTGCAGAGCACAGGCTCCGGACGTGCAGGCCCAGCGGCCATGGCTCACAGGCCCAGCCGCTCCGCGGCATGTGGGATCCTCCCAGACCCGGGCACGAACCCGTATCCCCTGCATCGGCAGGCGGATTCTCAACCACTGCGCCACCAGGGAAGCCCCAGTGGCCAGTTCTAATTCCTCATGTTAGATTGCCACATTTGATGAAACTGATTACTCCTTTCTTGAAGCATGTGGCTGCTTGGAGACCGTCTCTCTTGGTTTTCCTCCCATCTCCTTAGCCACTCTTTTTCAGTCTCCTTTGCTGGCTCCTCGTCATCTTTAGCTCCTAAACATGAGACCCCGACTTCTCTAGTTACATGCATTCCCTAATGATCATTTCTAGTCCACCCAAGTGCATACCTCCAACCCTGACCCCTCCTTCCACTCTAGACCCTTACATCCAACTATCTCAGCATCTCTTCTTAAAAATCCAATAGGCATTTGGATTTTCTCTGCTGACCTTCTATACCCATGGTCTTTCCCATCTCAATAAGTGACCCCTCTTCCCTTCATCCAGTCCATAAGCAAAATCTGTTGGCACAACCTTTGAGACATCCAGAATATGACCTCAGCTTCTACACTGTGGTCTGGGCTGCCATCTTCTTACACCTGAATTATTACAAGAACCTTCAAACCAAGCTCTCTCCTTCCCCCAACCAACCACTCACTCCGGACTGTTCACATCACATCCAGTGAGCCTTTAAACATTGAAGTCAGGTCACACCATGCCCTGCTCAGAGGCCTGCAGGAGCTCCTGTCTCAGAGGCAAATCATGGGCCTGGGGATGGCCCACAATGTGTGGTCTGCCCACCCCCACTCCCTTCACCTCTAAGCCCATTTCCTCCCACTCTGCCCCTTACTCACTCCTCTCCAGCCACACGGGTCTTCTTGCTGCCCTTGAATACACCAGACACAACTTTTCCTTTGCTAGTTCTCAGATATCTGGGTATCTTGCTCTCTTTCTTTCTTCCGATTTCTACTGAGAGGTCACCTCATCAGTGAAGCTTCCCTGACCAGCCTATTTAAAATTGCACCCCACTCTCCCTCCAAATCTGGTGTCCTCTATCCTTCTTACCTTTTGTAAGTTTTCTCCGTTGCTCTTATCACAATCTGACCTGTATGTTTGCTTCTTTGTGTATGTGTTTTTTGTCTCCTTGAAGCTACAGGAAAGCAAGAACTCTCTTTTGTTCACTGCTTTCTCTAACACATTAGAGTAGTGATTGGCATGTAGTAGGTGCTCAGAAATATTTGAATAAATTATTATATGACCAAATTCCATGTATAGGTTATTAAATGTCCTATAATTTTCCAAGTTGGATGCATTAGATTTCACATGAGCCACAAGACAGCTTAGTGAGTTGGGCAGCACAGGACCATAGAACTCCCCGTGCTTAGATGACAAAGCTGAGGCCCATGGGGGCTGACTGAGTGCCCCAGGACGCATGGCTAGTTACCGGGCTTCCTGGAACTTGTGGTTCTGATCCCAGCAGAGTTTCTGCCCCCACTCAGCTATCCCCCGATGCCTCATGTTATATCAGCGAAAGCTTCAGAACACTCATTGCTGTTCATTTTTCCTTGCAGTGTTGATGACAGAACCCCGTATCTGGCTATGGGGGCTGTGAAGAATATCTCCCTAAACATCTCCATCTCCAACCTCGGGGACGATGCCTATGATGCCAACGTGTCCTTCAACGTTTCCCGGGAGCTCTTCTTCATCAACATGTGGCAGAAGGTAAGAAGGACCCACATCTAGTGCATTTGCTGACTTTCATTGTACCTTGGAATATGCAGTGATTCTGCAGAGATTATTCCTTTATGTGGAGGATCGTTTGGAATTATTATAATTTTTTCCCCCTGAACTTAGAAAGCATTGTTGGTAAAGCCAAAGAAGAAACCATAAATACCCACGGTGCATCAGAGCCGTATCCGTATCTCACACTGTTTCCCATCCCTTCTTTCTTGTGAAACCCTCTCTGCACAATTTTATGTCTGGCCCCTTCTCTGAGATGATACAGTCATCGTCTCCAGCACACACATGTTCTAGAGTATTCCCACTGTAGGTCAGTAGTTGTTGTGAAAAACCAGATAAGAAATGAGAACAGATCACTGCTTATCATGCGCGTTATCACCAATGGTGCCTTTGATGTTTTCCATTCGAGGGTCATGAACATCTGCCTCTGCTTTGGCATATTGATTTAGTCCTGAGATATTTTAGTGAATTGAGGAAATTAAATTATTTCCATGAATTGAGTGAGTTTTAAAGAGCGATTTAATTTATTTGCATGACTGACGTTTAAATAGCATGACTCGGAAAGGAAAAAGGATCTGGGATTCTCTGTGGTCCCATAATGCCCCTCAGTGAACCACTTTGGGGAAGAAAGAGTAATGGGTCTCAACCATAGGCGGCAGGAGGAATGAGTGGACTCGGATAGACCGTCTTCTACCTGGTGGTTGCCTGACTGTGGACAGCTGTTCCGATGGGAAGTTTTGCAGCTTTTCAAAGTGTTCACAGATTTGAACTGCAGCGCTTTGATGTCTGTGTAAAAATGGAGCCGGAATCACTTTCCGAGGGAAACCTTGGCCCTGCCCACAGGTGAGCGCTTGGTGTGCCTTCGGGCAGTGGGAAGCCTCTGTCCAGGCACAGGTCCTGCTAGGCTCAGTTGTTTGGACAGGACTGTGCCAACCCTGCCCGGCTTAGGGGGCAGCTGGGGCATATGGAGACATCCTGAAAGGCGCTTCAAGAACGTCCCAAGCGGTCATCTCAGACTCTCTGATATTCCGTAGCCTCTGGAGCTCCAGGGTAAGGGAGGCCACAGAGGCATTGAATGCAAGAAGGGCATGCTTTCCAGCCACTTCTACACCCCCAAAATTGTCCCTGATTTAAGCCCAGTCCAGAGGGAGCCAAGAATCTTCAGGGTTCTATTACCTGGCTGTGCACCGAATCTCTTTTACAGAATGTCATGTGCTGTGATGGGTCTTCTTGTGGGGCGTAGGAGGGTGGATAGGGGGAGGGGGGTTCACTCAGGGACCAGACCTGTGGAACTCATCTTTATGGTAACTAAGAGGATGTGGCTGGTGACTGGGTCATCACATTGAATGTATTCCTGTCACTTAGGACCCATGGGAGAACTTCCTCTCTGTCTCAGAATTAGGAATAGCTGCACTTTCCCAGAGCATTTTGGCTTGTTCACAGCTGTGGATACAGTCATCCTTATAACCAACTAAGCTTCGTTGTCTCTGTTGTCTGCTAGGAAGCTCAGAGCTTGCCCCACTCTGTTAGTACATAGGACTTGGTGGTATAATTTATAAACTAAGTAGCCTCCTGCATCTTGCTTTACTTCCCTTCACCATGTTTTTCTTTTTGGCTTGGAGACTGTATAATATTCTATCATAGGATATAGTATGGATTGCCTATGAATTCCTACTATTGGATATTTAGATTCTTTCCAATTTTATTCTCTTTTAAATAATATTATGATGAATATCATCTACAGAGATTAGTATGAGCAAATGGTTATATCCTTAATCTTATAATTATCTGGGTAATGGGAAGTAGCATTTATTGACCATGTGTTATACACCATGGGTTTTACATACATTTTCCCATTGCCTTCTTACTGCATGTGATCCAGGTGGCCCTGATTTATTGGAGGAATGTTCTCAGGAGAAAAGAAGTGAGGGAAGCAGGTTGGGGCAGAAAGGGCTGAGTAAGGGTGTAAAATCCAGTCTTGGTCTGGGTTGTGGGGTGGAAAGAGGTGGGGGCATGCCCTAGAGCATAAATCACTCAGCAGAATTGTCCCCCCTTGAAGTGGAAGGGGAGCACCATTTCCACCGTGTCATCATCATTGACCACTGGGGGCGGTGGTGAGTAGTCTCCCCAACATTCTGGACGAGGGGACTCTGGTCAGTCAAGGACGATGCACCTGAGAAGGACACAGGTGTGTCACTGGCTACTGCAACTGATCATGGGGCCAATGAGAACACATTTTTATCTCTTTGGCATTGAGTCCCAGCAACCTTTAAAACCTTTGGCACAGGGGACACTAGGTTTCAATTTGGCAGAAAGTTGACAGGGTATCAGGGGCTCTTCAGGATATGGTGGGCATTAGTCCAGTAAAGGTATCATGCAGCTGCTGCAGAGGCAGGACTGGCTAGAAAAGCAGATGGGTGAGATGGCCCTCAGTGTAGCAGGAGAAGGAATAATAGAGAAAAAAATTCCCTTCCTGTGACTACAACCACAACTGCAAAGTTAAGCAACTGGGGAATATAAATGGCATCACTCAGCTCAGAGCAAGATTTTAACGGCATGCAGGTGGGTAATAGGGAGACAGGAGAGGGCCCATCCACCATGATCTACCTACCAGAACCAACATGGACCCTACCAAAAGCTTCTAGCACATTAAGTAAGAAAAGTATACCTCCAGATACAGAGGGAAAGCATACCTTTTAAGACTATTAATAGAAAACAAAAGTAAATTTTACTGAGCGTCTGCTTTTGTTTTTAGTAAAATTCAAGAAAAAAGTGAACCCAGCAAATGATCAGATAGTAGAACAACAGACTGAGAAGAAAAGGGAATGGGCTGAGAGAGAAGCAAAAATAAAGGTTTTGAGTGGGATAAGGAAATATTATAATGAAAACAAGAAGGTAATGACAGAATCAAAATAAGTGTTGTGGGGACTTCCCTGGCGGTCCAGTGCTTAAGACTCCATGCTTCCACTGCAGGGGGCCTGGGTTAGATCCCTGGTTGGGGAACTAAGATCTTGCATGCCCTGCAGCATGGCCAAAAAGGAAAAAATATGTGTTATGATCAGGAAAGAGCAGAATTGGCAGTACAGGAAGTTGATTCATTGTTGCAAAGGGTGTATTTGAGGAGGTCTCTGAGAATTCAGAGAAAAAGAACAGAGCAGTGGAGAAGGCTGGCAGTGAAGACTAGGTATGGAAGGTGGAGGCTGGAGAATCAGCAAATAGAAGCAGTTCCAGAATCACTGGAATAGAAGACATGAGTAGACAGCAAAGAAGGATCTCCGTTTTCTTGCATGGGTGCTGCAGATATTAGGCAAAAGTGTTAAGAACAGTTTAATGTTTACACATAGCTTCATGACATTTCTAATTTTACAGGTATAAAAATGATACTACTCGTACCTAACAGAAAACAAAGAAAGCCATTTTCTATAGATTTCTGTAACATTAATAGCAATAATTAGAAATTATTGTTCCATGGTGAAATAAGAATTCTATACCCAACCAACTTGCCCTCCATGGTAAAGGCAAAATAAAGATATCCTTGAATATATAAGAATTTGTAAAGTCTACTAACTCTCCTGATTTGGATTCCCCCCAAAGCAGACCCAGACACACTGATGGTGGTGTAGGTAGTTTAGAGAGTGGTCTCTGGGGGTGGGGGTGGGGCACGGTGTGGGAATGGTGAGTGATGAGAGACAGGAGAGTGTGCACAGAGGGGCAGGTGGTGCTGTGGGCAGTGCGGGCTCCATCCTGCTGCAGACCCTCTGAGAGAGAGAGTCTAGAACACCCCTCAGACTCACTGCTCTGCAGGGTAAGGAAGCTGCTGGAGGGTTTATCCACCAACTCCTGCTGCTCATCCATGGAGAATCACTCCAAAGGCATTAACTGTCCAGCCTTTGCAGCCTTCCCTGGCTCTGGGCCATACTTCCTGGGGCCAGGAAACAACTCAGGCAGAGAGATGGGGGAGCTTTGGGCCTGGAAGGGGACTGGCCTCAAGTGAGCAGCCCTACGGGTGTTTCCAGGGAACACGAGCAAGGCGCTGGCAGCATCTGCCACAAAAGTCATGAAAGCTTGAATAGCCGTGAAACTCTTCCTGAGAAACAGTTACAGATACAGCGTATTGTTGAATAAAAAGTGTATTAAAGCCAAATTTTAAAAGTAAGCAAAAACAATTTTTACAAATATTGAAAATATTAAGCAAATGTAAAAAAATTATTGCCTCAGTAAATACATAATTTTAAAGATTAATAAAAAAATAAGCCTATAATCTGTTTTACCATAAAAATTTGAGAAGAAACTTAATCTTGTCACTCCTCCTGCTTCACATTCTTCAGGATGGAGCTCAGGCTCCTCAGCTGTTCCTGAGAGGCCCTTCCCATCCTGGTACTTCCTGCCTCCCTTCCTCCCTGGCCTCATTGTTCACCATCCCCCACATACATGCTTGAATCCATTCATACTTTATTACTGAAGCTGCCTTTACACAGGAATACCCCAGCCCCAGTTTGTTTAATGAACTGCTCCGACCTCACATCTCAGCTCAGAGGTCACCCATGCAGGCCCCTCTCATGGCTGCACAGGTGATGTGGGTAGATGGATAGTTGGGTGGATGGGTGGATGACTAGCTGTCCCTCTTGTCCAGAGTCACAAAGCAACTCAGGGCCCAGGCCCTGACTACAAGGTCTCCAGTCTTCTCTGTCATCACACAATTAGTGATAAATCAGTTTCTGAGACTGAACAAAAAAAAATCTAACTTGAGATGGATTTTTCTATCTCATGCGAGGCTTCTTTCATGGATTTGTTCTTCCTTTAAGGGAAGACTGCTTATAAGAATGTGGGCTGGGCTTCCCTGGTGGCGCAGTGGTTGGGAGTCCCCCTGCCGATGCAGGGGACACGGGTTCGTGCCCCAGTCCGGGAGGATCCCACATGCCGCGGAGCGGCTGAGCCTGCGCGTCTGGAGCCTGTGCTCCGCAATGGGAGAGGCCACAGCAGTGAGAGGCCCACGTACTGCAAAAACAACAACAACAAAAAGAATGTGGGCTGCACAGGGTTGACTTTTCTCTCACCTACGTAAAGCTAAGAGAGAGAATAAGAATGGAGAAAACATGGTTTGGAACACCACTGCATCATATAACTTTAGGGTCACTTTCACCTTGGGCTCTATGTGAGTGACACCTCAGAGCACAGTTCCGCAGAATACAACATGAACGGTGCCCTCTGGAGTCATACAGCTATGTGGCACTGGAATCAAGATAAAGTTGAGTTGTCATTTCTTGCCTTGGTGCTACTTGGCACAAAGGGACTTAGCTCTTCTTGCATTCGTGGAACAGGAATGGAGTTGTTTGGACAGCAGTGATTAAGTATCCGCTGAGTGCCAGGGACTATACCAGCTGCTAGGAGACACAAGGAGGAATAAGCGCTGGTCCTAGCTCCCAGGGAGCTCAGAGCCTAATAGGGTGAAAGACATATCAGGCAGCATTTAAAGTACAAGATGCCAGCTGCTCTACAGAGGTGCTGAGAAGTTGCTTTGAAGCACAGAGATGAAAAGGTGAAGCAAGTCGCTACTGTGACAGCTAGTCTTGGGTTGGACAAAATCCTTAGACAAATGCTAGGGGTAGATGGATGGGCCTCTGAAGAGTTGGTGTCAGCCGGTGCCAACATTGCAGACCTGGGGTCAGTGGGTGGGGTGGGTGAATTTATTTGGGAGGTGAGGTCCAGAGCTGGGCTGGAGTAAGGGTGAGACAGCAGAGGAGAGCAAAGGAGGAGGGACAAAAGGAATCCAGCGAGATGGAAAGAGGTTGCCCATGAGGGACAAAGGACCAGTACGATTCCTAGTGGCAGGGTGAGGTTAGGACATTTTAGGAATGCTGATACCTGCTGTTCTGTGCTGAAGTAGCTTGTCAGGTAGGACTCCTGCACTCTTGAATAACTCACATGAGCGAGAGAAACTCAAAAAAAAGAGGCTGGGTTCATGAGTACATCTTTATGATATTGACTGCCATGCACACGTGGAAACAGACACGGACACGAACATTGTAAGCTTCAAGCAGGTGCGGGAGAGCTCCCAGCTGACTTTTTGGGTACAAAGGGGACGCAGCCTTGGAATTAGGGAAGCCCATGCTGGGAAAGAAGAGAGAGGAAGGTCAGGCTCCTGACCTAGTCTCTTCTCCACAGCGTGCACTCTTGATTTGGGTCTCCCAGATACTGACCTTGAAACAAGAAATTGAGGTCAGTTCATTTATTTGAGAGGTGCAGGAAACACTGGTAAGGAGGTGAAGTGATACAGGCAGGTGAAGGCAGCTAATGAAGAGGATGCTTTTACACCAGGTACCACAGTGGGTGATGGGGCTTCATCCTGCAGGGCAACTCGGGAAATAGGACAGAACACAAGCTTCAGGGGTGAGGGAGCTGGAGATTTACACCCCCTCCCAAAGAGTCAGTGGTTGAAGCCTTCTTGGGGGTGTTCATTCGCCAGTACTAATGTCTTATAATGTGCATGGCCAGAGCCATCTACACGGTTCTGGAACGATGTTCTCAGGCACAGAGATGCAGACCCTGGCAGCTGGAAGTGGGCTGGAGCAGCCTGAAAGGTGGAAGCCATCTGAGCAGGGCTCACCAGCACTTCCACCCTGAGCACCTCACTTTCTAGGCTTCCAGAAGTTGTAAGTTGGCCTCATAGCACTTCACTGGGATTCTGCAGGCCCACACCTCACAGTCCACAGGAGTGGGGCAAGGCAGGTGTTGTAAATGGGTGAAGGGGGCTGGGTGTGGGACAGTAGGAAGCAGTGGAGACTGTGGAAAAATGGAGGATTCCAGCCTATTCCACAGAAGGCAGCCCACACCGAGCAGCGGTCACCTGTTGCCAGGTGGGAGTGAGGACCAGTTTGCCAGACTTACTATTTTTCAACAAAAGCCAAAAATCCACATTTTTATGTGAAATTTCATGGTGTTGGCAGCTAATTAAAATATTCTCTGAACATTGTATGGGCCAAACAAAACATGTCCGCTTGACTGCATCCAGCCTGTAGGCCACCAGTCGTGACCTCCCGCTTTGCTGTTTTCCACATGTTCTAGTCCTGTTGTCTTGCCTGCCTGTTTGGCACATGGACCTGGATTTCTGGTAGAACCTAGTTTGTCTGCAGCCTTGATGGCACTTCAGGTCTACCCCTGGGCAGCAGATCAGCTAGCCAGAGACTGGAGTGTGAGTGTGTATTGAGGGGAAGGAGGGAATTGGAGAGGGTCAACCCAAATGTGGTGTTCATGAATTTTTTTTTAATTTTTTTTTTTTTAATTTTTGGCTGTGCCGCACGGCATGCGGGATCTTAGTTCCCTGACCAGGGATCGAACTCATGCCCCCTGCATCGGAAGCATGGAGTCTTAACCACTGGACCACCAGGGAAGTCCCCTACCTTTTTTTTTTAAATTGAAGTATAGTTAATTTACAACGTTGTGTTAGTTTTAGGTGTACAGCAAAGTGATTCAGTTACACATACATATACATATATCTATGCTTTTTTGGATTCTTTTCCCATATAGGTTATTATAAGATATTGAATTTAGCTCCCTGTACTATACAGTAGGTCCTTGTTGTCTATTTTATTTTATTTATTTTATTTTATTTTATTTTATTTTTTTAACATCTTTATTGGAGTATAATTGCTTTACAATGGTGTGTTAGTTTCTGCTTTATAACAAAGTGAATCAGCTATACATATACATATATCCCCATATCTCTTCCCTCTTTATCTATTTTACATATAGTAATATGTATATGTTAATCCCAAGCTCCACACTTATCTCTCCCCCCTCCCCCCCACTGTCCTCTTTGGCAACCATAAGTTTGCTTTCTATGGCTGTGAGTCTGTTTCTGTTTTGTAAATAACATTTTTGTAGATTCCACATATAAGTGATATCATTGGGTATTTGTCTTTCTCTGACTTCACTTAATATGATAATCTGGAGGAGGGAGACAGGTGAGGAGGATGAGTAATCATGAATCAAGTGGGGAGAACATAGACCCTCCACTGTGATGCGTCTGATCACATTTGGAGCACTTCCTGTTTGTAAGAAGTGTAGTTCCTGCTCGTCACCCATTGGTTGTAAGTCACTGGATTCGACTGATGAGTTGTTGTATCACCTCCTAGTCTTCTGGAGGAGCTGCAATGGAGGAACAGGCCTGTGTCCGTTTATTTCCTCCATTACAGGGTCTAACATGGGAGGTGTGACAATAATATAGAAAGATGCTGGAAGGGAAGCCCAGCTTTGCTTTTTCTGAGGAGCGAGTGCTTTGAGTTCTGAATTAAACTCAGCTTTGGCGGGGAAAAGCTGCAGGGCAGCTTCCACAGCTTTCAGTGGATTATTCTTTATGACAAGACACATAGAGGGCTAACAAGTTTGTTTCTCTTGTAAAGTGATTCTTCCAGCTACGTCTGCATTTACCCCAGAAAGGGCAACCCCTTCTAAAGTTCAAAGCAAACCATTCAAGGTGGCGCCAGGCCATAAGACTGATCCAGTTTCTAACCCAGGTAGATCAGGAAAGATTAGACCCTGCCATGTTTGTATACCTTTATGTTTGTGGGAGTGCCCTGGCCTGTTCTCAAGGCAAAAGGTTCCACACAGAAGCCACATCCGTACACAGGGACAAAATGAAATGTACTAAGTGGAGCTGGGCAGCCCAGCATCGTGCTTTGGAAGGGTTTGCGGGCGGAAGTGCGTGCACCTCATCATTGAGCGTGTAAACAGATTTCATACAGCCTTCCTGCACCCTGCCACTGCCCCCATTCATGGCAGGAACTGATTTTCATTGTGTTCTGCTTTCTCCGGTGTCTCTTGTCAAGTTAATAGTAGCCTCGAGTAAAATGCAACCCTTAGATGTTTATAGTCGTCTTGGCCAGGCCATTAAGATGATGCATGAACTTGCTGCTTGCCCTTGTAAGAGAGCCCTGAGGGTGGATATTGATACTCAGAAAATAGTAAGTCTTTTCCGCCCCTTTCCTGTTTTTAATGCAGTGCCCCAAGCCCCCTGGTGCTTTACCTTGAACTTCCTGCTTAATGCCAGGCAGAAAGACCTCACCTGGATCCAAGGCCATTTGAAGCTCTTAACACAGAGCACACTCTCTCACTCTAGTGGTCTTCCCCATCCGCTTGTCAGAGGCAAATCCCATGTTCCCTAGAGCCCCTCGAGTTTCTGACTTACTTCTGCCGGCCCTGAACTTCCTCCTGGAGAGGAGGAGCGTGGGTGGTGGGGAGCAGGGACCAGGCCAGGTTTGGTCCTCACCTGGGTTACCTGTGGCCATCGCGCTAGCATTTTTCTGACCCCATCAGAGCTATCCTAACCCAGAGTGAAGCTGTGCCTGGGAGGAAGGCTGGGCCCTTTCTGTGACAGCCAGCAGCGAGGAAGTGGGGGAGAAACCCAGACACCCATTTCAAATCACACTGTGGCCTCAGTGTTCCATGGCAGGGTTCAGTTTTCACGTATGTGAAAAGCTGCATTTGTGTATTCACTGCTTTGGGAAGGAAGGCTACATTTTGCTTGAGAAATGTCAACAGAGCTGTAGCTACGACAAGGATTTTTCACGAAAGAAGTTTTCCAGAGCTGCAGGACTTGGGCAGATATGTGTGGGGGGAGTTTAGAAAACATGTATTAAACCTCTGTATTTTTTTTCCTAATGAACTGCACAACAGCAATTTAATAATTTCCTCTTTTAAGAGGAAAGGGGGAGTCTTGGATTTTAAATCTTTTTTATAAAGCAGCACAGCACCTCTTAAAAAGAAAGCCATGAAATTCATCTGCTAAGTCCAACAAAAGAAAACTAAAAAAATCAAGAATTAGGTGTTTCAGGCTGGGTTTCCTGAAGCAGATCCCGAGGTGAGGATTTGTGTCAAGTGGTTTATGAGGGATGTGCTCCCCAGGGAGCTCCACGTGGGGAGTTGGGGGAGCAGGGCAGGAAAGGGGGCGTCTCAGTCAAAGTCCTGAAGAGGGTGGCCTTGCCTGTGCTCTGAAATGGGGGCCACATCTCAGCGCTGCCACATCTCAAGGCCAGGAACCTGGGCTTTGGTTCTCCCACGAGCACTGGTCATTGGTTAAGGGCCAGTTACGGAGGAAATGAAGTCCCAGGCACTTTCCACGCTCTGAGGGTGAGGTGTGGATGGAGCGGCTCCAGAAGCCAGAGGGCAGGCCTCAGAAAACCCACAGGTGCTGGCTCGTGAAAGCAAATGCGCATGAAGCCAGAGGGTGGACACATCAAGGAGACCCAGGGGATGGCGTGGACCACTAAAAGCACTTGCTACAGCAGGATTACCATCAGTGGGTGCTCTTTGTGATCTGAAAGTATATTACAAGCATATGGACAAAGATCTTTGAGCTCTTGAAGTGTTTTTGTGATGTTCTCAGTGTCAGTTGCACACAGGATATTTCTGCCAGCTCCTGAATAAGGGAATCAGCAACTGTGGAGGCCCTTGGAATTTAAGAGAGAACATGGATGCACAGCTGTGGTCCATTGCAGTCCAGTTTTCCAGAGCTGTCATTTCATACCTTTGAAGCCAGCCTTACAAGGAGCATCCCTGCTCCCTGATGGCCACTGGCATCATTCTTCCCCAGGCACCTGAGAATAACTAGCCAGCCTGTCCTGTTCTCCTAAGCAGGTAGATTAAGCAGCTGATTTTAAAAACCAGTTAGAAATGTGTTTGGCTGCATGTAAGTGATCCTAATGAGATTTCGATTTTTCCTTTGTAATAATAAGTCTCAAAGTGGACTGGTAAGTAACTGTACGCTGCCATCAGAAACCCAGTTCTTCTGTCTTTCCACTCAGCCTTGCCTCATACACATTGCTTCTTGGTGTCCACTTCCAACACTGCAGCTGTATTCCAGGCAATAAGAAGAAGAAAGAGAACAGGACTGCTCCCTTTTAAAGAGCTTTCCTGAAGCTCCACTCAAGATTTTCCTTGTACATCTCATTGCAGAACCATGTCACATGGCCACCCCAGCCAGAAGGGAGGCCGGGAGATGAGTTTTGCTGGCAGGACACGCTGCCACCCCAAACACAGCCAGGTTCTGTTTACGGGGAGGAAGAGAAGAGTGGCAATGGGATGCATCGGCAGAGTGGTCGTTTGCAAGTGTCTCTGAGATACAAAGCAGAAAGGGGGAAGGAGGGGTCCCTGGTGGCACAGTGGTTAAGAATCCGCCTGCCAATGCAGAGAACACGGGTTCGATCCCTGGTCTGAGAAGATCCCACATGCCATGGAGCAACTAAGCCCGTGCGCCACAACTACTGAGCCTGTGCTCTAGAGCCCGCGAGCCACAACTACTGAGGCCCGCGCACCTAGAGCCCGTGCTCCGCAACAAGAGAAGCCACCACAATAAGAAACCTGTGCACCGCAATGAAGAGTAGCCCCCACTTGCCACAACTAGAGAAAGCCCACATGCAGCAACGAAGACCCAATGCAGCCAAAAATAAATAAATTGATTAATTTTTTTAAAAAAGAAGAAGAAAGGGGGAAGGGCAGGGAATGAATCACAGACAAACAGGCAAGTGACCGGCACAATTACTCTCTTATTGTCCTTCTGCCAAAGTTTTTTCAAGCTCTGTGTTACTGCATTTAGGATTTTTTTTGCAGTTGCCCTCAAGAATACCTTTTGGGGAGATCTAGTTTGGCCATAGTCAGGTGCAGCAGAGCCCCTGGTGAGAACCAGCAGGTGATGTGACCCAGTTCTGCCTAATAAGCAGTGCCCAAGGGGACTACTCCTACAGTAGACTTTGGATCCTGATAAAGTATAAGATAATTTCTATCTGTCCACCTTATCTATCATCATTGATACCTGCATTTATTTATTTGTTTGTTTGTTTGTTTGTTTTCTTTATGGCTGCGTTGGGTCTTTTTTTTTTTAAGTTTCTGCTTTATAACAAAGTGAATCAGTTTTACATATACATCTGTTCCCATATCCCTTCCCTCTTGCGTCTCCCTCCCTCCCACCCTCCCTATCCCACCCCTCCAGGCGGTCACAAAGCACCGAGCTGATCTCCCTGTGGATACCTGCATTTCTTATTTTCACAAGATGAAACCATTCCAATCAAGATGTCACTGTATTTGGATTCAGGGCCTCCAACAGAGGTGCTCCAGCTCTACATCCAGGCCAATCTATGCAAGAAAGGTCAAAGTCGGGCTTCCCTGGTGGTGCAATGGTTGAGAATCCGCCTGCTGATGCAGGGGACGCGGGTTCGTGCCCCGGTCCGGGAGGATCCCACACACCACGGAGCGGCTGGGCCCGTGGGCCATGGCCGCTGAGCCTGCATGTCCGGAGCCTGTTCTCCGCAACGGGAGAGGCCACAACAGTGAGAGGCCCGCGTACCGCAAAGAAAAAAAAAAAAGAAGGATCAAGGTCCAGTACCCCCGTCCTTCTGACTGTTTGGTATATATATTTCCAGCCCCCTTCTTTACTGTTCTATTTATCTGTTTCCGTGCTGTGTCTAATTTGGCATCTTCCTTCTTAAAATGTAAAACTCAGGCCTGCACTGCTATCCAGTGTGCCCAGCATAGAGTTATTATTGCCCCAGGTCTAAAAATGATATTTCTGTTAACGTGGCAGCCACAGCACACTTGCATTTATTTGTGGTGCCTTTATTCTAATTTTTTCTGCTCTTTTTATGCTATTTGGAAGTTGTGTCATTTATAGCCTTGCTACTCAAAATACAGTCATGGACCAGCAGCACAGCCTCACCTAGGAGCCTGTTAGACATGCAGGATCTCCACCCTGACTACCCGGATCTGCTGACCAGTATCTGCATTTTAACACGACCCTTAGGTATTTGCCTGCATAGCAAAATTTGAGGGTGGTCTGAGCTGCTGACTTCAGGTCATCTAACTTGGTAATTTACCAAGACATTGATGAGGACCCTAAATGCACCTGGAGCAGGGGCCTGGTGGTGCTCTAGGTGTGATGCCCTCTGGGCAGACATGGAGCCGCTCACGGAGTGCCTGGGGAGGGAAGGAGGAGGCTTTTATGAAGCATCCTTCAAGCACGGGGGCTGGGGGGTTTATCTCATTGAGCCCTCACCACAGCCCTGTGTGATGGGGGCTCTTATTCCCAATGTGTAGATGAGGGAGTTGAGACTCCAAGGTTAAGGGAATACAATCATTTTATGTTCAAGACTCATAAAGGTTAATGAGACTGAGGTCACACAACCAGTAAGTGGCTGAGCTGGTGCTAACATCACCTTTTGGCCCAGATTTCCTTGTCTGAGCCACCAGGAAGTCTCTTAGATGCTTTCCTGAAAATCTGGTTGGCTGACTGGGGAAATCGGTCTCTGTCTCCGTGGCTAGAGGTGATGCTGCTTCTCTCTAGTGCTAAATTTTAAAATGGCAGCCATTCCACCATGCAGGAAGCAACAAGGTGAGCTCTTCCGTAAAGGAACGTATGCTGGAGAAAACAGAGAAATTCAAAACCAGGGAGGGGTCCTGAGGCCTCTAGAGGAAGGTCTCAGGACAGTGTGCGGGGTTGGGGGGGGGTGGTCCCCTTCCTAGAGGTGACAGGGTCACTGAGCCGTGAGCACAGCTGCCACACACTAAGACTGAGATAAAGAGAATGTGTGCGCAACTTGAGAAAAGGGGAAGGTTCCCTGAGCCAGAGAGTAGACTGTGCTTGAGACTGGCTGTGTGACTAACAGGTGACATGCAGACAAGCATCACCTCCACCTGGCCGAATCCAGGGCTCATTTCTCCGTCCTTTTTTTTTTTTTTTTTTTTTTTTTCTGGACCCATCAGCAACTATTAGTATAGTTAATTAGTTCATTTTGGGGGTTTCACTTTTAGTCTTTAATAACATTTTTTCCCTTGAGATACAATTTACATAGATTAAAATACATACATCTTAAGTGTGCAGATCAATAATTTTTTGCATATATCTGTATCCATCTAGTCATCACCCACATCATGAATGAGAACATTTCTAACAGGAGAGAAGGATGTCCAAAGTGGGATCCTAATCCCCCCAGACCAGTTCCATTTGCAGGAAACAACTCCATTCTTCCTGTCTCCCTCTATCTCTCTCACCCCTCAGCTGTCCCACCATGGCCTGCTGGCTGGACCTGCAGAGTCCATCCCTAAGGCAACCACTTTTTGCCATCATCATTGCTTCCATCCTCGCCCAGGTTACCATCTTCTTTGCCTATTATTGGCTGCAGTGGCTTCCTTCCTAATTAGACTCCCTGCTTCCACCCCTTGCTCTGTTATACTCCTTTGCATACAACCCTCCGATGGCTTCCCATCTCATTGTAAAGCTTCGTTCCGTTCAGTACCCATAAGGCTCCATAAGACCCAACCCAATTGCTGCTTCTGTGAGCATATCCACCCCTCTCCTCCTTGCCCTCTCCACTGTAGCCGCAATGGCCTCCTTGCTGTTCCTTTCAACACACCAAGCTTTTTCCTGCCTCAGGGCCTTTGCACTGACTCTTCTTCAGATGTGCATATGGCCCACTCCCTCACTTCCTTCTTGCCTCTGGTCAGATGGCACCTGATTAGAAATATCCTGCTGTTCCAGACATCCTCATCTCATCCCTGTACCCTAATTTTCTTCATCAAACCTGTCATCTGACACAGTAATTGTTTCTAACTGTCTTGAATGACTTTTTAGTCACTGATTCATCCCTGACACCTAACTGCCTGGGATGTAGTCGGATCTTAATATTGTTGAATGAGCAAATGTATGGATGGTGGATGTATATATAGATAAATGAAGGATATTTCTGTCTTTCTACCTACTTTATGACTACTGTGTCAGTTCCATTAGGTTTTACATTGCACTAGTAGTTTTTAAGTATTAAATGCTCTTTTTAAACAACTAATAGTTTGGAGAGAGATGCTAATTTCTTATCTCCCTGGAAAGGGAAACCACCAAGAATCAGAGAAATGGAGAAATGCTACCCCGCCCCATAGTGATAGAGTCTTGCTGTGTAAGATCAGGCCTTTGGTGCTAAAACTCATCACTGAGGGGCAGCTTTGTGTCTGTGCCTTTTGGGGGTGACAGGCGACAGACCGAGGCCATGCCTGCAGGTTTTCCAGCACACCCTCCTCATTTGAAGCCAGCAGCTGTTTCCAGCACAGCAGTCTTTTGTCCAAGTGGGTTTCTGCAGTGGCCCCAGGTTTGCAGGCCTGTGGTAGGGCTGAGAATGTGAGCTACAGTCCCCACGGGCTTGAAAAGCATCTGTGCTATGGGTTCTTTTCAAGAACCAAAAGCGACACCCATGTCTTGGTTAGGTTTCCCCAGAAGTAAACCCTGAGAGAAGAATTCAAATGCAAGTAGTTTGTTTGGGAGGTGAAGGTAGGGGAATGGGGAAGTGAGAGAGAAGAAAGAAAGCAGCTGAAAACGGTCAGGTTATGAAGCCAAGTACTACTGTTGGACAACTGGGTTACTCTCACTGGGGAACTCGCGGTCCATAGAACAAGCGTCTCAGAGTGATGCTACCCAAGCGGTGATGGGGCCGGGGCTTTACCCACCACCTCTCAACAGTCACTGGTTGAGGGCTGCTCCTGGGGGCATTAATACCCTGACACTTCTGGCCTGCCTTGCAAAGGGGACAGAGGAGCTTTGTCACTAGAGAAAGCTCTCTGGTGAGAAAATGCAGATGCCGGCAGCTGGAGAGACAGGGTGGGGATGTGGACCAAGAGCGTCTGCTGTGACACCTCCACCCCCTCCCTCGTGTCAACCTCACAGGCGAGGATGGCCTCCCTCATCACACCACACAATCACCGGCCACAGTTCTTTCTTTTTCACTCGCTTCTTTCTGGTCCTCACTGAGATAGAGTGAAGGATACGGAACAGCAGTCCACAGGCTGTAGGATTGAAGGACATTAGAGTAGATACAGCTTTCAAACCACACAGGCTGTCTGGAAGCTTTGGCCTCAGTGAGGCCACCTCTGCTCTCAGGGAGCTCCCAAAGGCTATGGAACAGGTCATGTCCCCTCATGTGTGCACATGGACCCCCAGTGGCATGGCTCAGGGCCCAGGTGGGATTCTGGGGGGTGAATGGGTGAGTTATTTGGTGCTCAAGGGGCCTGTTTTTAGCAAAGACAGACAACATGCATGAGGGGGCTGACAGGGCATATGCGCGAGTTACAGACCCACCTGTGAAACTGGGGATAATAGTAATTATAATCACCCACTATATTTTTAAGCCCAATTTTAAAATTAGGAACCTGAGGCTCCAAGAGGCACAGGTGGTTCCAGGATGATGCAGCTAGGAAACAGCAAAGCTGGGATCTGAGCCTGGTCTGTCTGGAGGCCAAGCCTGTGTTTTGTCCGTTGTGTGTGCACTTCTCCAAACGAAGGTTTGCCTTGACCCGGCATGTGTCTGTGTGGCACAGCGATGGCCCCCAGTGTGTTCCTGTGGGTGGCCAGGTGGTTAGAGCTGTATGTGAAGAGGTCTCCACTGAGGTCTCAGCTTTCCTCCGGGAGAGTTAAAGGAGGACCTTGTGGAGCCTGCAACCTTTGGATAAGAGCTCTGTCCTGTTTGCCCTTACTCAACTCAGCAGGTAAAATGCAACTCTCTAAAGCTTTACCAGAGGCGGAAGGAAGAAAACTGGGCTACTGGTGTCTAGTGGAGCCGATCACCATTTCGGAAGGAGAGGTGGGGCTTTATGTGGACCGGGTAGGGACTGTGCTGGAGCCCTTGCCTTGCAGTCAGCTACAGAAACGGAGTCACCGGCACTCCTTCCAAGGATGCCGCTCTCCTGAAAGTCGCAGTGTCATTGGGGTCCCCCTCAACCAAGCATTCTCTCCTTATGCCATCTCAGAAGTGAGAGTTCCATAGACATCCCCTGAGCACCTAGGTTGTATGATGAGACACCCAAGGGCCCAAAGATGGATCAGATGTTGGCCCTGCCCTAGGTGTGTGCCCCACAGAGTCTCACCTCCCAGAAGGCTCCTAGTGTGGGGATAAGAGGAGGTTCTGTTGCTCCCCGAGCCTGGGAGGGGTATCAGTTCTGCTGGGCAGAAAGATCTTCTGTGACCCCATGGCCCAGCTATGACCACTAGTAATTGTTGGCGTATGTTTGTCCCAAATTTCTTCTTGTCATTTTTATGTACTTATGTATTTGAATATATATTATGTGAAGGGACATGTGAAAGGTTTTATGGATGTTAAACTAGAAATAGTAACTCTTTGCCTGTGGCATTTATCCCCAATTTGTCCTTTCTCTTTTAACTTTGTCACAATTTGCCCAACAGAAGACTTTAACTCTTATGTAGTCAGATTCATCCATCTTTTCCTTTATGCATAGCTTCTAACTTTGGTGTTGGCTTAGAAATTCCTCCCCATCTCCAGATATCTACCCAAGTATTTATTAATGCTTCATAGTTTCCTTTTTTTTCTACACTTATATTTTCAGTCTATTGCTGGTGGAATTTACTTTGGTGTAAGGAGAAAAACATAGAGCTCCAACTTTTTTTTATATACATAAATTTATTTATTTATTTATTTTTGGCTGCGTTGGGTCTTCGTTGCTGCATGCGGGCTTTCTCTAGTAGCGGTGAGCAGGGGCTCCTCTTCATTGTGGTGTGTTGGCTTCTCATTGCAGTGGCTTCTCTTGCTGTGGAGCATGGGCTCTAGGCACGTGGGCTTCAGTAGTTGTGGCTTACGGGCTCAGTAGTTGTGGCTTGAGGGCTATAGAGTGCAGGCTTAGTAGTTGTGGCTCGCGGGCTTAGTTGCTCCGCAGCATGTGGGATCTTCCCAGACCAGGGCTCAAACCCGTGTCCCCTGCATTGGCAGGTGGATTCTTAACCACTGTGCCACCAGGGAAGTCCAAGAGTTCCAACTTTATTTCTTCCAAATAGTCACAAACTGTCAGATGTTTCCAAAAGATTGGTTAAACCCTCCATTACTCACCCGCACCACCGCTGACTCAAGTTACTCTCGTCTTTGTGTTCTGAATTCCCATTTACATTTGGATCCATTTCTGGATTTCTCTGTTCTGTCCCCTCATCTCTCTACCTCGGGGTCATACCATGAACCATAATTGCTAAAGCTTTATATGACAGTTTAATATCTGGAAGAAGAATTTTCTCCCTTAGCATTCAACTTTTTTTGCCTAGTGTCATATGCTTATTCTTTCAAATAAGCCATTCATTTAAGTTCAGAAAAATTCCATAGCAATTTGACTGGAATTATTTTAAATATGTAATTTTGGAAGAATATATATACATTTTTTAGTGTTGGGGTTTCTCCTTCAAGAACCTGCTTTGTCTGTTCACCTACTTTTTTTCCTTTCTCTCTCTCAAAAAAACATCATCATTGTCTCCACCTTTCCTGTGTGTTTTTATTATTCCTGGATGTTTGTTGCTGTAAATGGGGTCCTTTTCCTTTATAGCTGGCTTTTACATGTATGTGAAAAAAACAAGCTTTCAAGTTTGGCATAAGTTTAACTGGTAGCTTTACTAAAATTATATCTTAGTTTTTCAGTTTCATTAATCTAGGCCTTTTTTAGGTAGAAATCATGTCATATGCAAATAGTGATTTTACTCCGTCGTTTCTGATATTAAACTTCACTTCTTCTGGAGCAGTGCTCCTCCTCTCATTTCATGGCAGTAGGGAGCAACGCCAGACCTAGTGAGCATCCTTCTCACTCTCACCTTTAATGGGGCACGATGCTGGTTGTAGACCTGAGTTCTGCATTTTATTAATCATGTTAAGGAAGTGCATTAACATGAATGGATGCTGACATCTTGTCAGATATGCTTTCAATCTGTTCAAATCTGAAGAGCTTTTATGCATGAAAAGGAATGGTTACTTCTGTTAGTCTTATGTCTAGTATCCAATTCATTTATTTTGAAGGAACTACCATTTTACAGATATTCACATTATACTTGTATAACTTGTAATAAATTAAAAACATGAACTTAAGTGGTTTACATTGAACCATACGAAATTGATATTGTTTTAGGTTAAAGATAGCTGAATATTGGCAATTTCAAATGGCTCAACCTAATAGATTTTTCCCATTTAGCTTTGAACGCAAGCTAAATCAATTGAATTTTTTCATAAGTCTCTCTAAAATGCTTTCAGTACCTTAAAAAGCAAATCATGATTCACCAATCAATAGGCTAACACTAAAAACCAATTAACGCAAGTGCTGCTACCAGGGATTTAAATTTCTTTATTATCTCTAGTCTGATTCTAATTTTGACTGTGGTTCTGACTTCTTCCTGGAACTACGCTTGTACTGACTTTCCCAGAGGAGTTAGGGTTACCGTTTCAAGCCTGCGACGTGGACCAGGGACATGATGGTTCTACCCTAATCTATTATCCAGTTGGCCCTCTTAGCCAATAATGTTGGCGGGCATTCCGCCCTGATTCTCTCCAATCCCTCCCTGCCGTTTTTGCCACTCCACCTGCACACACCCCACTTTGGTTTGCTTTTAACACCCAGCACCTGTGATCCATTTGTTTTTTTTTTTTTTTGGAGGGCTCACCTCAGGCTATTGGAGCCGCTCTACTTGTAGTCATGAAAAGCCACAGGTTTCCCAACCTGGGCAGCCCTTGACCAAAGACTCTCTGGGGCAGATTATGAAAGCCCAGCACCCCAGGTCGGGACAGCTCTGAGGTGTGACTCACTCCAGAGCTCCCCGTGGGATCAGGTGAGCACCACCCCTCGCCCTGACACATCCTTGCCTCATTTCCTCCCCGGCCCCTATCCTGCTTCCCCCACTGCCTCACTCATCTCCCTGGGAAGACATTTTTATGCATCTTTTGATCATGAATCCTCATCTCAGGGGTCTGCTTCTGGGTACCCAGACCTAAAACAGGCTGGCCCTCTTTTTCATAAATAGGCTTTGTTCATTACAGCAGAAACGTCTCAAATTACTGATTGGGCCAATCAGATATGTTTTGATTTTTTTTGTTGTAACCACAATCTTTTCCCTCAAATGACCCAGTTTGGAGTAGTTTATCTTTGTAACACAACCTAATATAAATCTACTTTGTAAGTATTTGTTCTGAGTGATTATTTCTTCTGAATGAGGCTCAATCTAATTCACTTAAAATCTAAAGTTTTAGATCAGTTGGGTCACTGAAGATATAAGTTTTTTTCCTTAACTATTAACACTTAAAATAATGAGATATTAAGCCCTTCATATTGCTTCCCTTTTTTGACATTGGAATAAGATCAATTATATTTTTAAAATTCCAGCCTCTACTTGGTCATTGTGTATCATTCTTTTCCTTTGTTGCTGGATTTAAGGTCTAATATTTTATTTGGTATTGTTGTATCTATTTTCATAAATGAGATTTGTCTGTAGTTTTCTTTCTTATATTTGTCATTGTCAGGCTTTTGTTGGTTGTTGCACAATTCATCAAGAAGCTTACATTCTTTCTCTGTACTCGCAATGTACAGGGCATGATCCAACAGTGTGAGCTGGCCCTTGCTGGAGCACTAATTAATGTGCCAGGCATTATGCTCAGTACTTAACTTTTATTAACACATTTCACTCTCACAGCAATGTCCAATTAGGATCTCCGTGTTCCTGGTGAGGAAACTGAGGCTTAGCAAGGTTAAGGAAGAGCCACATCTGGTTAAGTGGCAGAGCAGGGATTCAGGCGCAGACAGGCTGACTCCAGGGTGCTGGAATGCGTCTTCTTTGCAGAAAGAGGCTTAATTTACATGTTTGATGCGGTGTGCGGGCTGCCCACGTGGCTTTGTGGCTCTTACCCTCTGGAGTGCCAGGTGCTTCATGAATTAGATCTTTTTCATTACATCACTAGTTTTCTGGGTTTTTTTTTTTTTTTTAGCGCAAGAGGCAATGGGCTAGGAAGCATTGATGAATTTTTAGAGACAGCTGCAGTTTGTCTGAACAAGGCTCTCTTCAGTATCCCAAAGATATTGGCACACAGACCCAGCTCCCAACCAGTTCCTCCTGGAGCGAGCTTTCCTGTGGTGCCTGCGTGTCTCTACCCTGGATCCTGTAGAGCTGGCAGCAGCCTCACCCTTGGGTTTTCCTCTCTGGAATTAATTTGTCCCCAAGTGAACTCAAAATAAAAAGAAGATCACACATGAAAGCTTTGTCCTTAGGTGGGGTTAGGAAGGTGGAAATAGCACAATCCTTCCTGCTTTAACGGTTACCTGTTGAGCATTGGATGTCTGGAAGAAGAGATGCTGGTGGTCACAGTGGGTCTGAAGCTCTTTTAGGCACCAAGGAAATCAGTAGTTTAGGTTGTATCACATAAGAACTGGAATCCTGTGACATATTCTAATTTCTTAGTGTACAATGGGGTGATGCTGGGTTCTAGAGACAGCTGTGATTTTCATGGGATAAAAGCCCTTATTTTTACTCTAAATAGTCAAAGGCAAGTTCTACCAGTAAGAGACTAAATGAATCACGTAGAGCCCCTTGTTTGCATGATTTAGAACTAGGTCTTGGGGAGATAACCATTAACCTATATCCTAAAGGTGTAAAGGAACCAAACTTACATATGGGACAGTGGGTTCTTAGAATGTGTAAATGGCAGCTGGCTCAATCATGAGGAGGGTGAGGATGCCATTCATTCATTCATCAGGTATAAATTGTGTGATTAACACATATTAGGTGTAGGAGATACATGAGCAAAGCAGACATAGGCCCTGCCCTCAGTCTGCTTCCAGTCCATTGGGGACTAGATATTTGCTGAATTCTTCATGAAACTGATTGTAACTGTGGAGAGTGGAGCACACTGGGTGCCACGGGAGGTTTCCCCAAGGCACTGTGGGCAGTTTTCAGGAAGAGCAAAGATGCTGGGACCAGAAGGAGCACAGGCCACTGCAGGAAAGTTCAGTGTGGCTGCAGTGGAGTGAGTGCGTGAGAGGAGAGGCAGAGGGGAGGTGGAAGCACCAGGCAAGCCCACGGGGAGATGTCCACATGCAAATGCAGGGAGGACTATTGTACAAGTGTTTCAGTTTCTGTTTTGCCTTAATGTTGGAGCCTCCAAATTTGTTTATAAAATGCCATAAAAATGTTTATGTACTTATTTATTTTAAAGCTTTAATCTAACAATTAAATCTGGGGAAGAAAGGACATACAGTTAATCATTTCTCCTTACTTTAGAAGAGAAGCCATAAAACACTGTCCTTAATGAAAACAGAAGCTTTTTCATTGAGACCAGAATTGTCATCATAAAAGAACCATTTACACATTTGGTCACTGCTGATGGTCATTAGCCAGTTGATGGCTCCAAGCTTTAAATCTGAACTTGTCATAGGAGATTGGACGCTCAGGCTATAGAAGCCCAAAAAAGTTACCTTTCACAGATGGGACAAGACCCTGGAGAAGGAGATGGTCTACTGAAAGTCACAGAGCCAAAGAGCGTATTGATTTTTTGGTCCTTGTCTAAGAAAACCAAGTCCAGGTTCAGCGTAATTCCTTCTTTCTTCAGCTTCTCTGAAAGTGTAGCTGGTGCGTGAGAACCCTGACCCCCCAGCCCTCGTTTCCCAGCCCAGGGTTATGCTGTGTGTTCCTTGAACCCCTCTGCCTGCACTCAGCATCAGCTTTCAGCCAGTTTCCACGTGCAGTATTAGTTTTGGCTTTGGAAAGTGATGTTTCTTTTACTTGGCTGGAAGTATACAGCAACCATTTTCTTTTGCTTGTGCCTCATGAGTTAATCGGGCAGTGAGAGGAAAGAACCTGCCTGGTGGGCATCTGCGCTCTTTTAAAGCCACAGTTCACCCAGGTGTTGAGCACCCAGCTTGCTCTTCAGGAAGGAAGGAGTGTTCTAGCAGCACCAGGCCCCATGTGGTATCTTCCTTTTCCAAAGTCATTCATTCGTTCTCTTCTTAATGGGGACTTAAGGATGGAAGCAACAGAAAATGAAAAGATGGTCCAGCAGTTTCCATGAGATGGGCTTGCCATCAGGGTGGAAACATAAGATGGAGGTAAGAGTAGAGGAAGTTTGGTTTTGCAGAGCAAGAACCCACGCAGGTTAGTTTCTTACACCCTTGCTCTCTCTCCTTCCCCCTGCACACATACTGGCCTGTTCCAGAAGGGCCATTTGTCCTTAAGAATGTTGCCTGTGAGCCTTCAAGCTGTCAGGAGGCCTCTTCCCCATCAGCTCCCTCTGGAAGTCTCCGTCTCAGCCTCAGTTGGACTGTTGGGCCTTTTGATTCAGCTTTTTCCCGAAGTGCTGTTTTTTAGACCATTCCTCTTCCTAAGATTTTCTGGCCACAGGCCATTGGCGCCTGCCATTTGCAAAGCCTGAAACGAGGATGTGGGTGCAGGTGGTTTATTGGAGCAGGGCCTCAGGAAGGAGGGAAGAAAAGTCACCATGAATGTGTGTGGTTTTAGGTTACCACCAGCAGTGATCTAATAAATGTGACCTAATAAAAGTCACCCATAAATGTTTGCTTGAGGACAGGAGACCAGAGCATTCATTCTCGGACTCCTGTTCCCAGCGAGTTGAGCGATGCCTCCGAAGGAGAGGATTATCCTGTCTTGGCAAGGGATGCAGTTGAAAGTGAGGACCCATGGAACTGTCCACCACACCAGAGCTGGAATCAAGAGTTGGGCCAGGAGGAAACCACACAGGGCATCTGAGGCATTTGCTAAACCTATTTCTTCTTCTTTTTTTTTTTTAAATAAATTTATTTATTTACTTTTGGCTGAGTCATGTCTTTGTTGCCGCGCACGGGCTTTCTCTAGTTGTGGCGAGCCGGGGCTACTCTTCGTTGCGGTGTGCGGGCTTCTCATTGCCGTGGCTTCTCTTGTTGTGGAGTATGGGCTCTAGGTGCGCGCGCTTCAGTAGTTGTGGCTCGCGGGCCCTAGAGCGCAGGCTAAGTAGCTGTGGCGCACAGGCTTAGTTGCTCCACGACATGTGGGATCTTCCCAGTCCAGGGCTCGAACCCATGTCGCCTGCATTGGCAGGCAGATTCTTAACCACTGCACCACCAGGGAAGCCCGCTAAACCTACTTCTGACCCCAGTCCCAGCCCAGGCTGCCAAAACCTGAGTTCAGCCCCTAATTGCTTTCAGCGATTTGAACAAAAGCATGGGTCAGCTCTTCTCTCAGCCCTAATCAGTTGACTGAGATTTTCCATGAGCCCAAAGGGAAGACAGTCTGAATTCTAAGTAGAGGTGAGCCAGTAAGAGTTTGTGTTTTGGAGGGAAGAGGGTGGGAGTTTGAGTCTAGACCCTCACTCTTCCTTACCTATTCTTGACACTGGACATACATTAAGAAAAATAAATAAATACGAAAATATCTGGAAAATTATGACATTTAAACTATAGTGTGCAGGAAACCTTACTTGGAGCTAAACAAATAAAATAAAATCCAGACTTCAAGAAAGGTAAATAAGGAACTGATTACTTTACTCACATGTTCCTTCTGTTTACAAGGGGATTAATACTGAAAAATTTAAAAACATCTTAACAGGTCAGTGCAATTCAAATAAAAAGCTCAGTGTGCTTCAACAGTTTACAGATATTTAGTTCAGGAACAGTCTTGCCAAGGAGCTATTTCTGTTTAAAGTGGGTTCTCTGGGAGTGGCTGCACCATCAGTGGATGAGGAAAACAAGTTCTTTGAAGGAATTTATGAAACACCTCTCTTGTTTTTATTACATTTGTGTTCTCCTTATACTTCTTTCTATTTGCAGTACCCTCAAGTGCTTTAAAAGTTTGGGGACAGTAAATAAAATTGATGGCTGTTTTTTGTCATCTGTCTTCTGAGTCGGGATGTTTTTCTGTGTTCAGAGGTTCATTCCTCAGCTCCCAGGGGACACAGTTAAGAGTGAAACGAGGTGATGCCAGGGCTTCTTGTGTACATTCCATAACCCCAGGCCCCATCTTTCCTCCTCGATAGTAGATAGGCTCAATCGTGCAGTCCCACCACTCACAGCCTGATGAAATCCATGCTGCTGTTCTGCAGTTATTTTCTTACTCTTTTTCTAATTTTTCTGTTTTCACCTTTGGATATCAGTTCTTCCTCTTTTTAGAGTTTAACCACGAAAGAAGGGTTGGCCTTAGCTTCTTACAAAGTGGAGTGTGGACAAGCAGGGCCCTCCCTTGGCTCCCTTGCACAGGCTCCACATGGGTGACCACACCGTCATGGCTACCCCTTCCTGAGCAATTCCTGTCAGCTCCACTGGGCTTAGGTAACTCGCAGGTGCCCTCATTTACTCTGCACAGTGACTCTGTATCTGTTGCTGTAGCAAACCGCCCCAAAATGTAGCAGCTTCACACAACCACCATTTAATATTGCTTGTGACTCTCGGAGCAGTTGTTCAGCTTTGGGCCTGGCTCGGCTGCCCTTGGCTGACCTCCCTCAGGTGTCTGCAGTGAGCTGGCAGGTCAGCTGGAGCCCAGCTATTGTCTGGGCCAGTGGGAGCGATGGAGCCCCGAGGCTCCCATCCTCCAGCAGGCTAGCCTGGGGTCCCGTGGCTTCGGCAAGGGTCCGAGAGAGTGGATAGAAGTTCCAAGGCCTCTTGAGATGAGGATTGGAACAGGCACAGCATCATTTCTGCAGCATTCAGTGGGTCAGAGTAAGTCATAAATTCTACCCAGGTTCAAGTTGGAGAAATAAAGTCTGCCTCGTGGGGGAAGCTGCAAAGTTGAGTTGCATGAGGTGTGGATGCAGGAGGGATGGAGAGCCTATTGGGAGATCTCATCATCCTCACGCTTCGTCCAGTGGGGAGAAAGTGGAGCCCACCATTGCAAGGTTTTGGGAAATCTGGGGTGGAGAGTGAGAATCCAGTGTTTCTAAAGAATCACCCTACTCCCTTGATGAAAATTCCGTTCTGACAGGGGAAGGAGGAAAGGATTCCATCTGACTCTTTCTTATGAGAGAGAAAACTATGTACAGGGTTGTACTTACTGTTCTGGATTGATTCTCACAGATGTTCAGCACAGGACAGTGCTGGGGAGGGCAGAACCCCCCTCCCCCCAGCTGTGTGCAGGAGCTGCAGTAGGCATCACCACCTGCACCATCAAAGGGACACTCACATAACCGGTGGAGGTACAATGACCCTCTCCATTTTACAGAGGCAAAAACTTAGCAGGAAGATTGTGATTTGCTCCAAGTCACAAAGCTAGTAAGTGTCAGGTCTGGGACCAGACCCCCCATCTGTCTGATGGCAATTACCATCCTACCTCGTAAGTAAGGACAGAGCCTGATCCTGACATCAGGGAACTGTCAATCTTGTCAAGAAATAAATGTTGTCCTCCCCCGCCCCTACAAAAATAAAGAGATAACAATAAACGATAGTGTTGGAGGTTGAGCTCACGAGTGTGGTTCATGTGGGAAGGCATCTGGGTGAGCAGGCCTCTCGCCTGGGCACCGAACAGAATCGTTTGGGCTACAGGCTGTCCTCCAAGAGGGACCCTGAGGCCTGAATATTAGAGGGGTGGATTCCTTATTTCAGGGGTGAGCACGCAATCTAACAAACTAGGACACTTTGGGGACTTAAAGGGAACATTATTAATAATTAGCCCCAGGAATACAGGCATAAACTGGTGCTGTCTCAGGCAAATGGGATGCACAGTCACCCTACTTATGGCCAAAATACAAGGAAGCCTTGGAGACTCTGCAGGCTCCCTGAAGTGGACATAGGAGCAAGACTCTGGCATTGGAGCCAAGTGAATTGGGCCCTCTCCCCTCTGTCTGACTCTGGGTCTCTGCTGGGTCTGATTCCTGATCTGTATAACAACCCTAAAGATGCCCACAGTATTCATTATCCACTATTGTGTAAAAAGTTACCTAAAAACCTAGTAAAACAGCAACGAACATTTATTACCCCTCATGCCGTGTCAGGAATTCAGGGGTGGTTCTAGCTCATGGTCTCTCATGCAGTCAGGATGTTGGCTAGGGCCCCCATTGTCTGAAGACTTGAGGATCTGCTTCTGAGGTAGCTTCTCACACAGCCAGCAAGTTGGTGGTAGTGGTTGGCCATATGAGCTCCTCCAGCAGGTTGCTTGAGTGTCCTCACAACATGGCAGCTGGCTTCCCCCAGAGGGAACCAGCCAAGAGAGCAAGATCCAGGCCGAAGCTCACCTATTTATGATCTCTCACAAATCACCCAGCATCACTTCTGCCATGTTCTGTTCTTTAGAAGCGAGTCACTAAGTTGGGCCCATATTCAAAGGGAGGGGAATTAGGCTCCACCTTTAGAAGGGAGGAGTGTCAAATTACTTAAGGACATATTTGAAAACAACTGTACCTATTCAGGATGGATGTTACAGACTTAACAAGTTAGGTGCTGTAGGTAAAGTGCCTGCAACAGTACCTGGTACTCATTAAAAACAGGAGGAATCTCTTGGCCCTCCAAGGTCCAGCAGCAGCATTCCCAAATGTGGATGGGCAAGGACAGGGTCTGATGCGCAGTAAGCCTGAGCACCTTGGCCAGACATGAATGAACCCAAGTCACCTTTATAATTCAGGGCCTGAGAAAATCAGGTCAGCTCTGAGGCTTCTTCAGATATAGGTCATTCCTCCACGGAGTCTTGGGTGGCCAGAGGATTGCCTCAGTTTGGACTTTCACATGTGTCCTCCTAAAATCCTCTGATGAGCACCCCCAACCCCCCTTGGTGTGTGGAGCCATCATGGCTGAGCCTCCTTCCCAACCCAGGGGAGCTGGGCCCCAGAACTGTAGCCCAGAGGCCTATTCCTTGGGCTGTCCTCTAGCCCACCCTCTGCTGGGCCCTTTCAAGGACTTATTTAGTTCATGTCTCACAACCCTATGAGATAGGTATTTATTTGTACCTGTTTTAATGCTTTTTGTGACAAGAAATAGAAAACTCAACCCAAATTGGCTTGAGTGAAAAAAGAATTGTTTTTCAAACTGAAAAAACCTAGGCTTGGCCTTAGCCACAGATTATTCTTGGGCCACAGAGCAGTATCACAGAGTCTCTCTCTATTGGTCAGTTTCTCTTTCTTGTTTTGGCCCTGTTCTCAGACAGCCTGTCCCCTCAAGGTGGCAAAGTGGCTGCCAAGCCATGGTGAACAAGGAACCTCATTTCACAAAAGTCCTAGCAGAAGTTTCATTGAGTCTCATTGGTTTAATTAGCTTACACCTAGGTCATGTGGCCCACCTCTTACAAGAGTGGGAGTGACATGGAATGCCACCCAAAGCCCCTGGGCTGAGGGTGGGGAGGAGATGGCTCCCCAGAGGGAATTTGTGTGTGTGTGTGTGTGTGTGTGGCGGGGGGGTCATCAGAAACCTGGATGATGCAGGTGGCAAGAAACAGATATCTGCTCCAGTCTCATTACCCCACTTACCAAAGCAGAAATTGGGCTCAGGCAAGTAACTTGGGCAAAAGTCTCCCAGCTGGCAGTTGACAGAGCCCAGTCCTCCAGTCCTGCTTATGTTGATGGAGAAAGAGGCTCTCTCCACCCCAGTCCTGATGCTCCAGTGCCCTGTGGCCATCTTAAGTGTCCACTTAGAACTCTAAGACATGACCAGTGGCTCTAAAAGTGACTGGGTTCAAACGCCATTGGCTTGGAGATTGTGGCACGGGATGATGACCTGCTGATGGAGTGGACAGAATTTCTAGTTAGGGAAACCCCTTCTCAGAAACCCTTGAGAGACCTTGGCCCTGTGGACAATGACACTGGGATCTTTTGTCGTCTCCAAGTTCGTGTGACTTTTCCTTTCACCTTTTAGTGCTGCCTGGTCATAAGATTTAAAGCCAGAATTCTTTTCCCACGTGTCATTTTTCAGCAGTTGAAGTTTCATCTGCCAAGGAGATGCAGAGCTGACGCTCACGACACAAGGCCTCCCTCTTCCAGGCCCCCTCATCTAGAAGGTTCAAGCTGAAGGGGCTGCCTGTTGCCTCCAAACATGGAGGAGGGCAGCGGATTGAGCCACAGACAGAGGAGGAGGAGGGCCTCACATTCAGAAGGCGAGAAACAAGCTCTATCCCCAACAAGCAGGAAGCTTGAGCTGCGAGGCGAGGTTGGCCCTGGGGAGGGGTCCGGGGGTTGCTTCCACACACCCTCATGAGGTCACTGGAACGGGGCAGGAAATCTGAACCTCGTGCCAAAGAAAACTCTCTTTGCTCTTTATAAAAAGCCTGTTGAGCTTTCCTCACGAGGGTTGGGACTCACTGATGGGCACACTGGCTGCTAGCAAGGGGCCTCCTGGCCATTTCTGAAGGCCTGGGGCCACTCCACTTGCGGTCACACTGCTGTTTCTGTCTGGACTAAGGACGAGCCTTGGATCCTGGAGCCGATGAGACAACATCTGACCTTTTTATTTCTGGTTGGGAAACCCCACACAGACCAGAGTCTGTTTCATGGCTTAAAACGCTGCCTGTGAAACACTTCCCTCCCTGGCAGGAACTCTGCATGGGGTCGCAGGCCTCTCTGCAGCCTGCTCAGCGCCAGCTGTGCTCGGGGCAGGGTGACCACCATCCAGACAGTCACAGGCACGTAGCCTGGGGCAGAGGAAATGCAGGGGTCTTGGGGCCAAGCTGACCTGGGTTTGAATCCCACTTTAGCTGCTTGATAGCTGGGCACATTTTGACAAGTTGCCCAGCTTCTCGGAGCCTCATTTTCCTCCCCTATAAAGTGGGGATTATGAGACCTACTTATAATGTCAGGATTGAATAAGATGGTACCTCCAGGGCCAGTTATGGAGAAGGCACTCTGTAAATGTTTGTCCATTCCCTCCTCCCCCTTTGTTTCCTCTTTAGCATTTCCTCACCATAGCATCACTAGGAAGTTCATTTTCTAGCCCCATTTTGTAGAATAGGGGGTTGGAGGCAACCTGGAGAAAGGTGACATCTAGGTGTCACAGTGACAGCCGGTGGCTGTGAAGGGTTCCCATACAGCAGTGGCAGGGGCCCTGCAGACTTCACAGCATCCCCACAGGTGTCCACTGGCTCGGCAGACCAAGCCCCACTCTCGCTTGTGAGACTGTCCTCCATTGTGGGTCCTCCCCGGGCCCAGTGTTTCTAAGAATCTACGTCAGTGTTTTCCAAGTGTGTTCTCCTGACATGAGCATCCACATCATCTGGAACTTGATTAGAAAAGCACATTCACGGGCCCCTCCCCAGACCTACTGAATCTGAAACTCTGAGGGTGAATCCCAGCAGAGTGCATTTTAATATACTTCCGGGTGGCTTCAATGCACAGAGAAGTCTGAGAACTAGTCAGCTTACGGCAGAGCAAAGGAAAAACACACTTATCACCATGCACCCTGAGGCCCCTTTGCAGACTGACTTCTGTGAGGCAGCACGGGCTCTAGTGAGACTGCTGACATGAGTTCTAGCTCTACCACGTGGCTGCTTTGTGACCTCGGACAAGTTACTTCACCCTCCTGGGCCTCCGAATCCTGATCTGCAAAATGGATAAAGTAATACTTACCTGGTAGGGTGGTTGAGAAGCATAACATAAATCAGTTCTTCCTCACAGAGTGCTTAAAGCAGTGTCTGCCACGTGGTCCAAGTCCAGTACACATTAGCTCTGTCTTAGTTTTCAGGCAGCCCAGCCAGGTTGAGGGTCGTATTCTGGAGGTGGTTTGAAGGCTAAGGATTTGCCAGCAACTGTAGGTGGCCAAGCAAAGAAAACACTTGAAAAGTCCCGCTCTGGAGCCTAATAGCATCAATAACCACTGTGGTGGCAGCTAACGTAGTAACTCATTCAGTCCTTATAGAGAAATTGTGGGGTAGGAATTACGGTCTGTGCTTTTATGGGGAGGTAACTTAAAGCACCACTTGGTAAGTGGTAGAACCACTTTGATTTGAACCTAAATCGGTTTGGAAAAAAATCATGTGATCACAAGTTGAGAAGTTTCCAGGGTCTCAATTCCTTCCCCTGGGAAACTGTAAAGAGGAAAGCAGCTTTCACTCGCCATTCAGGGGCCCCTGCCTGCATCCTGGCATGGACAGTGCGGGAGGCATCCTTCCCAAATGGATCAAGAGAAAATGCTGAGGAGCAATAATTAAATGAGTCCATGTTTAAGAGGCACTTAAGTAAATTAAAATCAAGATGTGAGTCATGTAAGTCTGCACAGCCGTCTACGCTGGCATCCTTAACGTTTGGCGGCTGGAATTCTTTGTTTTAAAAGATCCTGAGTTGCTTGGAACTGCCAGTCCCAGGGAAGCAGCTCTGCCCTGGATCGTGCATTAGAGAGGGTGAGAGGTTTCCAAGACCTGGGAGGCCATTCGCTCGAAGCCTGAAATGCTCCACTGATGCCAGGTTGTCATCCCCCTACCTGAGGGCCCCGAGCAAGGAGGGGAGCTGGATGTTTCTGCGATGGTCTGTTCCCACTACCTCAGTCTTAGTTCCCTAGAATGAAATCCTGAGACGAGACATCATTTCAAAGTAATTTGCTAGAATATGTTCCCAGAAGAAACCATGAGGGGGACAGGGAAGGCAGCCAAGCAAAGGTATGATATCAAAGTCCAGGGGGGTGGGAGGAAGAAGGTGAGTAACTTGGGCACAATCCACAATATAGGTCATACCTCAGAGGTCCCAGTCAGGGACTAGGGCGCTTGGTTGAGCGTCCCCCCAAGGGGGCTTGAATTCCCAAGACCTTCCATCTCTCCATGTTCACAGGCAAAGAGCATTCCAGCAGCCCAAGGGCCCTCCTCCAACAAAAGACACCCAGATGCCAGTGAAGAGGCCAGTGGGGACCTGGAGGGAGCCTCGCCAGCACTGTGTCCCCAGCCTCCCCTCCCCCTGCTGTGAGCGAGGTGGTGTGTGTCCGTCTCATCAACTGAAGCAGAACTAAAAACCGGCGGGGGAAGCAAGACAAGTGAAACACTTTAAAAAGGAGAATAGAGAATGAGTGAAACTGTCCTGTGGGGGAGAGACACAGAAAATGCTGCTCCATCTCTTACTTCTGCAGGCTCAGAGCCTGGGAAGGAAGAAATAAACCAGTCCGTTCATCTCCCCCCATAACCAAGACCCCTTCAGACACAATCCTAAATTTAGTTCATTCCAACAAGTTCAGAACACACATACCAGGGCTTAGGCAGTCTTATAAACCTGCAGCCCATCCTTTTTTTTAAAGAACCAGGAAAAATAATAAATTTTTCACAAACAACTCTAGCAAGTCTGAATATAAAACCTCACCATTAAAATAACCAAAAGCAACTCCTCTTTGTAAGTCATTTTAAACAACTAACCAATTAATTGAAAATGTTGAAACCAAATACAGAGAAAACCAAGTATCATCCTAGAAAACAAAACCTGTCTATTTTGTTCTTGACAGTATGATAAGGACACATAACTTTAGCATCTGTTTATGTTAGTGGGTCCTTCTTCATTCAGTGCTGGTAATTGTTGTAGTTGTGTATTGACCCTGGAGGTTCTTGGCGTCAGGCTTCTTTTTTTGATGTGTGCACAGTCTGAATACCTAAGATACAGCCCGTGCTCCCGACTCTGCCCTTTTCTCGTGGGCATTCCCTAAAGTTCGAACCCTCAGCTGGTATATGTTTCTTTGTTATATCAGCCGCTAAGGCAATTATTCTGTGTCTGGTATTTAAAAGAAAAGCTTGCTTAGGACAGGGATATGCCTGTGTCCCTCCATGCCTGACGCATGAGGTTAGTCTAATAGTATCTGTTGAATAAATTAGTAACAGCACAGGTCCTGCACCCACTACAGGGACCTGTTCTCAGGCTTTTAGTACACTAGACAACAGTTCTGGGTTTTCTGTATATATTATCATGTCATCTGCACATAAAGACAGTTTTACCTCTTCCCTACCAATTTGAATCCCTTTTATTTATTTTTCTTGTCTGATTGCTGTGGCTAAGACTTCCAATACTATGTTGAACAGAAGTGGTGAGAGTGGGCATCTTTGTCTTGTTCCAGATTTTAGCGGGAAGGCTTTCAGCTTTTTTTTTTTTTGGCAGTACACGGGCCTCTCACTGTTGTGGCCTCTCCTGTTGCGGAGCACAGGCTCCAGACGCACAGGCTCAGCAGCCATGGCTCACGGGCCCAGCCGCTCCGCGGCATGTGGGATCTTCCCAGACCGGAGCATGAACCCGTATCCCCTGCATTGGCAGGTGGACTCTCAACCACTGCACCACCAGGGAAGCCCGGCTTTCAGCTTTTCACTGTTGAGTATTATATTGGCTATGGGTTTGTCATAAATAGCTTTTATTATGTTGAGATGTGTTCCCTCTATACCCACTTTCTTAAGGGTTTTTTATCATGAATGGATGTTGAATTTTATCAAATGCTTTTTCTGCATCTGTTGAGATGATCATGTGGTTTTTGTCTTTTCTGTTGTTGATGTGGTGTATCACATTGATTGATTTGCATATGTTGAACCATCCTTGTGACCCTGGGATGAATCCAACTTGGTTGTGGTTATGATCTTTTTTGTGTGTTGTTGGATTTGGTTTGCTAATATTTTGTTGAGAATTTTTGCATCTATATTCATCAAAGATATTGTCCTGTAATTTTCTTTTTTTGGTAGTGTCTTTGTCTGGTTTTGGTATCAGGATTGATGGTGGCTTCATAGAATGTAGATAACAGTTCTGAACAAGAGGACTCTCAGCTGGCTCTTGCTGTTTTATGAAGGGTATTTTTGACTATTGTCATAATAGTTTTTGACCCATGTGTTCACATGATGAACTAAATTTTCCCACTGAAGTCAGCACTGATGGGACTGTCTGGAAATCACTCTGTCAGGTCTTGAATTCCATAAATTAAAGAACTTGTAGGGAATTCTCTGGTGGTCAAGTGGTTAGGACTCCATGTTTTCACTGCCAAGGGTGCAGATTCAGTCCCTGGTCAGGCAGCTAAGATCCCACAAGCCATGCGGTACAGCCAAAATAAATAAATAAATAAAAATTTAAGAACTGGTAGAGGTTTTTAGTTAATTAAAAGGAAAGGTAAAGCAGTGGTAATAATAATGAGTAACAATAATGAAAGTATGTAATAATAATGAAATAGGACTAATGGCAGTGAGGTTGGGGGAAGTGAAGATTCTCTTGTCAGAAGAGACCAGTTTTAGCCCTGTGAGTGTGCCTCACCCAAACACTCATCACAGGAGTCTTCCCTCAAACAGCTTGGTCCTTCTCCCTCCTTGCAGGCTGGGAGCATCCCCTGGAGACAGCAAGGACTGTATTATAAAGGCATGCTATCCAATGCAGGACATCGAGGCTGCTTAAAAAATAATTATTAAGTGAGGACGTGAACAAAGGAATGTAAGACGTAACAGAAAACATACGTGTCTCATGCATAAGAATTATTCTACAGAAGCTGTTTCCCATTTGAGACAAAATAAGAAACACTTGTTGAGTGGATGGATGGGCTTCCTCCAGGGCCGCAGGGGGTGGGCACCCATGTGGGAGCTGGTCTTGGTCTCTGTAGACATCATCTCTCTGGGTCACTGCCCTGGGGGCATGGTGGGCAGGGCTCCAGTCTGAGGGCCTGTAGGCAGGAAGGGCCATAATAAAAGAAATTCTGTCCTCACCATGGTTTGAACCCCAGTGAAAGCACTTTTTTCCCTTCTGTCTGGGTCTCCATCTCTTTTTTTTTTTTTTTTTTTGCAGTACGCGGGCCTCTCACTGTTGTGGCCCCTCCCGTTGTGGAGCACAGGCTCCGGACGCGCAGGCTCAGCAGCCATGGCTCACGGGCCCAGCCGCTCCACAGCATGTGGGATCTTCCCGGACCTGGGCATGAACCGTGTCCCCTGCATCGGCAGGCGGACTCTCAACCACTGAGCCACCAGGGAAGCCCTGGGTCTCCATCTTTTAACCTCCAAAATGGCTAGCCCTCGGGGCCAGGGTTTCAAAGGCTAGTATAGAAAGGTTGCCTCAGATTCAAATTCCAGATTTCCTGACCCTGCTTCTGCTCTAAAGCATCCCACTCTTTTTTTTTTTTTTTTTTTTTTTTTGCGGTACGTGGGCCTCTCACTGCTGTGGCCTCTCCCGTTGCGGAGCACAGGCTCTGGACGCGCAGGCTCAGTGGTCATGGCTCACGGGCCCAGCCGCTCCACGGCATGTGGGATCCTCCCGGACCGGGGCACGAACCCGTGTCCCCTTGCATCGGCAGGTGGACTCTCAACCACTGCACCATCAGGGAAGCCCCTAAAGCATCCCACTCTTGAGGGTGGGCTCAGCACTCTGCATTTTTTTTTCTTTTAATTA
Organism: Mesoplodon mirus; assembly: GCF_964341445.2. Taxonomy (NCBI): domain Eukaryota; kingdom Metazoa; phylum Chordata; class Mammalia; order Artiodactyla; family Ziphiidae; genus Mesoplodon; species Mesoplodon mirus. The sequence goes on along the minus strand of NC_138988.1, from coordinate 48,689,823 downwards.
ATTAATTTATTTTTGGCTGCATTGGGTCTTCGTTGCTGCACGCAGGCTTTCTCTAGTTGCGGTGAATGAGGGCTACTCTTCATTGCGGTGCGCAGGGTTCTCATTGCAGTGGCTTCTCTTGTTGCAGAGCATGGGCTCTAGGCTCGCGGGCGCAGTAGTTGTGACTTGCAGGCTCTAGAGTGCAGGCTCAGTAGTGGCGCACAGGCTTAGTTGCTCCACGGCATGTGGGATCTTCCCGGACCAGGGCTCAAACCCATGTCCCCTGCATTGGCAGGCAGATTCTTAACCACTGTGCCACCAGGGAAGCCCCAGCAATCTGCATCTTTAACAAGGATTTTAATGTAACCTAACTTTTGAGGGTTCTTAGCTTGGGTGTGTGTTGGAAGCACCCAGAGAGCTTTCAGCAAATGCTGGCCCATGCTGTGTGCTTCGATTCAGTGGGGCTTCCACGGGGGGCTTTTTTACAAAGCTTTCCACAAAATCATCACAGTCTGTCTAGCACCATTTTACAAATTGCAGAGAAGTGCCCCCTCTTGCCAGGGTACAGGGCTTGGGGGGAGCAGCATGGGGTGGGTTTCAGCCCCTTCCCCACCTCAGCCAGGTCTCTTGTGCAGTGAACAGCGTGCACAGCTGTGCATGGTATCTCTGGCTCCCAGGTGGTTTCAGTGCACACCCCAGCTGGGAAGCAGTGACAAGTGTGGCTGTTAATAACCTTTGAAGGCTTTTGGGCAGAAGTGCACAGAGTAGTGCGTTCAGATTCACCTGGGGCAGCTTGTAGACCAGATTGGGGACAGCTGAGAACAGAGCATCCACAGAGAAGCTGTTTTACACAGGCCTAAGTGGGAGGAGATTGGAGCTGATCTGTTGTGGCAGCAAGGAAAGAGAAAGGATAGTCCTGAGCTGTGTAGAGAAGTAGTAAAGTGGATGTACCAACCTGGGGGGAGAGATTAGTAAGCAGATGCCCCCTGAAACAGGACTGCGTGAGCCCACAGAGCACTCCAGGGCACTGCGCTGGGGAAGGGTCCTCTCTCAGACCCTGTCTCTTCATTTGTGGCCAAGGGAAGTTCAATATCCCTGGAACAACTCTCAACCAAGGAGAGGCAGGTGTTGGCGGAGAGGTGACACAGCTTTCTCATCCCCACTCCTTCAGGGAGCACCTAAGGTCACCTCCCAAACTACTTGAACCCCAGTCCTTGTCCCAGAGTCTGCTTTGGTGGGGATCCAGACAATGGGGCATGTTAATGGGTGGATCCCCAGCTCCAGGAAAGTGTGTTCTCACTCAGACAGGAGCCCTCAAATGCATCGGCTGTGTATATCTTTTTCTGGAGGGCAGAGAGCACAGGAAGTTGGTCTCCATGGGTCAACATCATATGTTTCCTGAGTGGGTGGGTCAGTGATGTGGAGCAGGGCTTCTCAAATGGTCATGTGCACAGAGGTTACCTGGAGATCTGCTTAAAATACAGATTCTAAGTGTGTGGGACCTGAGAATCTGCGTTTCTAACAAGCTCCCACGTGCTGCTGATGCTGCTGGTCCAAGCACCACACTGAGTAGCAAGGACCTTAGCAGCAAGGTCCTTCACAAATGAGTTCTAAGGCTGCAGGGGTATAAGTGGGCTGGTAGGTGGGATGGAGCTCTTCACTGTAAGTGCGTTTCTAATATCAAGATTCCTGGCCAGGCTTTTAATAAGTACTCCTCATACACTTGACTCCTACAAAACCTTTTCATCCAAACACCACTCATAAATTGTTTTTATGCCATGATGTTAAACTCTTTCTGATCATTTCAGGAGAGGTCGCCACCTTGTAGAGTTTTCATCCAGCCTGTGGGGCAAAGGAAAAAATGATAGAAAATCAAAATAATTTGATTCATGAGATGGAATTCAACTTTGAATTCTAGTATGTTGATCAGTAATTTGCAGGCTCTGGGAAATACTGTGTTTTAAATCTAAGAATAGAAACCACTGTTTAAAAATCTAAGAATAGGGATATCCCTGGTGGTGCAGTGGCTAAGAATCCACCTGCCCATGCAGGGGACATGGGTTCGATCCCTGGTCTGGGAAGATCCCACAGTCTGTGGCGCAACTAAGCCCACGTGCCACAATTACTGAAGCCCGCGTGCCTAGAGCCCATGCTCTGCAACAAGAGAAGCCACCGCAGTGAGAAGCCCACACACCACAACGAGGAGTGGCCCTCCACTGGCCGCAACTAGAGAAAGCCTGTGCGCTGCAATGAATACCCAATGCAGCCAAAAATTAATTAATTAATTAATTAATTAATAGTAAAAAAACAATCTAAGAATAAGTCATTTGCCTCTGTGTAACAGGAGGAAAAACTACCTGGATGAAAATCAAATACTCTGATTACTTCTTAAACCTTAGAAGACACAACTTACTGGTCTTTTCACTTTGGGCTTTTCAGTTAAGGCTGGTAGATTGATTGATTGATTGATTGGTTGATTGATTTTTAACATCTTTATTGGAGTATAATTGCTTTACAATGGTGTGTTAGTTTCTGCTGTATAACAATGTGAATCAGTTATACATAAACATATATCCCCATATCTCCTCCCTCTTGCATCTCCCTGCACCCTCCCTATCCCACCCCTCTAGGTGGTCACAAAGCACCGAGCTGATCTCCCTGTGCTATCCGGCTGCTTCCCGCTAGCTATCAGTTTTACATTTGGTAGTGTATATAAGTCCATGTCACTCTCTCACTTTGCCCCAGCTTACCCTTCCCCCTCCCCGTGTCCTCAAGTCCATTCTCTATGTCGGCAATGTTATTCCTGTCCTGCCCCTAGGTTCTTCAGAACCTTTTTTTTTTTTTTAGATTCCATATATATGTGTTAGCATACGGTATTTGTCTTTCTCTTTCTGACTTACTTCACTCTGTATAACAGACTCTAGGTCTATCCACCTCATTACAAATAGTTCAATTTCGTTTCTTTTTATGGCTGAGTAATATTCCATTGTATATATGTGCCACATCTTCTTTATCCATTCATCTGTCGATGGACACTTAGGTTGCTTCCATGTCCCGGCTATTGTAAATAGATCTGCAATGAACATTGTGATACATGACTCTTTTTGAATTATATTTTTTTCAGGGTATATGCCCAGTAGTGGGATTGCTGGGTCATATGGTAGTTCTATTTTTACTTTTTTAAGGAACCTCCATACTGTTCTCCATAGTAGCTGTATCAATTTACATTCCCACCAACAGTGCAAAAGGGTTCCCTTTTCTCCACACCCTCTCCAGCGTTTCTTGTTTGTAGATATTTTGATGATGGCCATTCTGACTGGTGTGAGGTGATAGCTCATTGTGGTTTTGATTTGCATTTCTCTAATGATTAGTGATGTTGAGCATCCTTTCATGTGTTTATTGGCAATCTGTATATCTTCTTTGGAGAAATGTCTATTTAGATCTTCTGCCCATTTTGGGATTGTGTTGTTTGTTTTTTTGATATTGAGCTGCATGAGCTGCCTGCATATTTTGGAGATTAATCCTTTGTCAGTTGCTTCGTTTGTAAATATTTTCCCCCAATCTGAGGGTTGTCTTTTCGTCTTGTTTATGGTTTCCTTTGCTGTGAAAAAACCTTTTAAGTTTCATTAGGTCCCATTTGTTATTTTTGTTTTTATTTCCATTTCTCTAGGAGGTTGGTCAAAAAGGTTCTTGCTGTGATGTATGTTATAGAGTGTTCTGCCTATGAACTCTGTTCCTCTAAGAGTTTGGTAGTTTCTGGCCTTACATTTAGGTCTCTAATCCATTTTGAGTTTATTTTTGTGTATGGTGTTAGGGAGTGTTCTAATTTCATTCTTTTACATGTAGCTGTTCAGTTTTCCAAGCACCACTTATTGAAGAGGCTGTCCTTTCTCCACTGTATATTCTTGCCTCCTTTATCAAAAAGATAAGGTGACCGTATGTGTGTGGGTTTATCTCTGGGCTTTCTATCCTGTTCCATTGATCTATATTTCTGTTTTTGTGCCAGTACCATACTGTCTTGATTACTGTAGCTTTGTAGTATAGTCTGAAGTCAGGGAGCCTGATTCCTCCAGCTCCATTTTTCTTTCTCAAGATTGCTTTGGCTATTCGGGGTCTTTTGTGTTTCCATACAAATTGTGAAATTTTTTGTTCTAGTTCTGTCAAAAATGCCGTTGGTAGTTTGATAGGGATTGCACTGAATCTGTAGACTGCTTTCGGTAGTATAGTAATTTTCACAATGTTGATTCTTCCAATCCAAGAACATGGCATATCTCTCCATCTGTTTGTATCATCTTTAATTTCTTTCATCAGTGTCTTACAGTTTTCTGCATACAGGTCTTTGGTCTCCTTAGGTAGGTTTATTCCTAGATATTTTATTCTTTTTGTTGTAATGGTAAATGGGAGTGTTTTCTTAATTTCACTTTCAGATTTTTCATCATTAGTGTATAGGAATGCAAGAGATTTCTGTGCCTTAATTTTGTATCCTGCTACTCTACCAAATTAATTGATTAGCTCTAGTAGTTTTCTGGTAGCATCTTTAGGATTCTCTATGTCTAGTATGGTGTCATCTGCAAACAGTGACAGTTTTACTTCTTCTTTTCCAATTTGGATTCTTTTTATTTCTTTTTCTTCTCTGATTGCTGTGGCTAGAACTTCTAAAACTATGTTGAATAATAGTGGTGAGAGTGGGCAACCTTGTCTTGTTCCTGATCTTAGTGGAAATGGTTTCAGTTTTTCACCATTGAGAATGATGTTTGCTGTGGGTTTGTCATATATGGCCTTTATTATGTTGAGATAAATTCCCTCTATGCCTACTCTCTGGAGCGTTTTTATCATAAATGGGTTTTGAATTTTGTCAAAGCTTTCTCTGCACCTACTAAGATGATCATATGGTTTTTCTCCTTCAGTTTGTTAATATGGTGTATCACATTGATTGATTTGCGTATATTGGGGAATCCTTGCATTCCTGGGATAAATCCCACTTGACCATGGTGTATGACCCTTTAAATATGCTTTTGGATTCTGTTTGTTAGTATTTTGTTGAGGATTTTTGCATCTATGTTCATCAGTGATATTGGCCTGTTGTTTTCTTTTTTTGTGACATCTTTGTCAGGTTTTGGTATCAGGGTGATGGTGGCCTTGTAGAATGAGATTGGGAGTGTTCCTTCCTCCACTATATTTTGGAAAAGTTTGAGAAGGATAGGTGCTAGCTCTTCTCTAAATGTGTGATAGAATTCGCCTGTGAAGCCATCTGGTCCTGGGCTTTTGTTTGTTGGAAGATTTTTAATCACAGTCTCAATTTCAATGCTTGTGATTGGTCTGTTTATATTTTCTCTTTCTTCCTGGTTCAGTCTCAGAAGGTTGTACTTTTCTAAGAATTTGTCCATTTCATCCAGGTTGTCTATTTTATTGGCATAGAGTTGCTTATAGTAATCTCTCATGATTCTTTGTATTTCTGAAGTGTCAGTTGTTGCTTCTCCTTTTTCATTTCTAATTCTGTTGATTTGAGTCTTCTCCCTTTTCTTCTTGATGAGTCTGGCTGATGGTTTATCAATTTTGTTTATCTTCTCAAAGAACCAACTTTTAGTTTTATTGATCTTAGCTATTGTTTCCTTCATTTCTTTTTCATTTATTTCTGATCTGATCTTTATGGTTTCTTTCCTTCTGCTAACTTTGGGGTTTTTTGTTCTTCTTTCTCTGATTGCTTTAGGTGTAAGATTAGGTTGTTTATTTGAGTTGTTTCTTGTTTCTTGAGGTAGGATTGTATTGCTATAAACTTCCCTCTTAGAACTGCTTTTGCTGCATCCCATAGGTTTTGGTTCGTCATGTTTTCCTTGTCATTTCTTTCTAGGTATTTTTTGATTTTCTCAGTAACCTCTTGGTTGTTTAGTAGTGTATTATTTAACCTCCATGTGTTTGTATTTTTTACAGATTTTTTCCTGTGATTACATCTAGTCTCATAGCGTTGTAGTCGGAAAAGATACTTGATATGATTTCCATTTTCTTAAATTTACCAAGGCTTGATTTGTGACCCAAGATATGATCTATCTGGAGAATGTTCCATGAGCACTTGAGAAGAAAGTGTATTCTGTTGTTTTTGGATGGAATGTCCTTTAAATATCAATTAAATCCATCTTGTTTAATGTGTCACTTAAAGCTTGTGTTTCCTTATTTATTTTCATTTTGGATTATCTGCCTATCTGTGAAAGTGGGGTGTTAAAGTCCCCTACTTTTATTGTGTTACTGTTGATTTCCCCTTGTATGGCTGTTAGCATTTGCCTTATGTATTGAGGTGCTCCTATGTTGGGTGCATAAATATTTACAATTGTTATATCTTCTTCTTGGATTGGTCCCTTGATCATTATGTAGTGTCCTTCTTTGTCTCTTCTAATAGTCTTTATTTTAAAGTCTATTTTGTCTGATACGAGAATTGCTACTCCAGCTTTCTTTTGATTTCCATTTGCATGGAACAACTTTTTCCATCCCCTCACTTTCAGTCTGTATGTGTCTCTAGGTCTGAACTGGGTCTCCTGTAGACAGTATATATACAGGTCTTGGTTTGTTTTTTTTTTGCAGTACGCAGGCCTCTCACTGTTGTGGCCTCTCTCATTGCGGCGCACAGGCTCCAGACGTGCAGGCTCAGTGGCCATGGCTCACGGGCCTAGCTGCTCCACAGCATGTGGGATCTTCCCAGACCGGGGCACGAACCCGTATCCCCTGCATCGGCAGGCAGACTCTCAACCACTGCGCCACCAGGGAAGCCCCAGTTCTTGTTTTTATATCCATTCAGCCAGTCTGTGTCTTTTGGTTGGAGCATTTAATCCATTTAAATTTAAGGTAGTTATCGATATGTATGTTCCTATTACCATTTTCTTAATTGTTTTGGGTTTGTTATTGTAGGTCTTTTCCTTCTCTTGTGTTTCCTGCCTAGAAAAGTTCCTTTAGGAATTGTTGTAAAGCTGGTTTAGTGATGCTGAATTCTCTTAGCTTCTGCTTGTCTGTAAAGGTTTTAATTTCTCCATTGAGTCTGAATGAGATCCTTGTTGGGTAGAGTATTCTTGATTGTAGGTTTTTCTCTTTCATCACTTTAAATATGTCCTGCCACTCCCTTCTGGCTTGCAGAGTTTCTGCTGAAAGATCAGCTGTTAACCTTATGGGGATTCCCTTGTATGTTATTTGTTGCTTTTCCGTTGCTGCTTTTAATATGTTTTCTTTGTATTTAATTTTTTTTTTTTTTTTTTTTTTTTTTTTTTTTTTTGCGGTACACGGGCCTCTCCCGTTGTGGAGCACAGGCTCCGGATGCGCAGGCTCAGCGGCCATGGCTCACGGGCCCAGCCGCTCCGCGGCATGTGGGATCCTCCCGGACCGGGGCACGAACCCATGTACCCTGCATCGGCAGGCGGACTCTCAACCACTGCGCCACCAGGGAAGCCCCTGTATTTAATTTTTGATAGTTTGATTAATATGTGTCTAGGCATGTTTCTCCTTGGATTTATCCTGTATGGGACTCTCTGTCCTTCCTGGACTTACTTGACTATTTCTTTTCCCATATTAAGGAAGTTTTCAACTATAATCTCTTCAAATATTTTCTCAGTCCCTTTCTTTTTCTCTTCTTCTTCAGGTATCCCTATATAATTCGAATGTTGGTGCATTTAATGTTGTCCCAGAGGTCTCTGAGACTGTCCTCAATTCTTTCCATTCATTTTTCTTTATTCTGCTCTGCAGTAGTTATTTCCACTGTTTTATCTTCCAGGTCACTTATGCGTTCTTCTGCCTCAATTATTCTGCTACTGATTCCTTCTGGAGAATTTGTAATTTCATTTATTGTGTTTTTCGTCATTGTTTGTTTGCTCTTTAGTTGTTATGGGTTCTTGTTAAACGTTTCTTGTATTTTCTCCATTCTCTTTCCAAGATTTTGGATCATCTTTACTGTCATTACTCTGAATTCTTTTTCAGGTAGACTGCTTATTTCCCCTTCATTTGTGTGGTCTGGTGGGTTTTTCCCTTGCTCCTTCATCTGCTGTGTATTTCTCTGTCTTCTCATTTTGCTTAACTTACTGTGTTTGGGGTCTCCTTTCTGCAGGCTGCAGGTTCATAGTTCCCGTTGTTTTTGGTGTCTGCCCCCAGTAGGTAAGGTTGGTTCAGTGGGTTGTGTAGGCTTCCTGATGGAGGGGACTGGTGCCTGTGTTCTGGTGGATGAGGCTGGATCTTGTCTTTCTGGTGGGCAGGATCACGTCCGGTGGTGTGTTTTGGGGTGTCTGTGAACTTATTATAATTTTAGGCAGCCTCTCTGCTAATGGGTGGGGTTGTGTTCCTGTCTTGCTAGTTGTTTGGCATAGGGTGTCCAGCACTGTAGCTTGCTGGTCGTTGAATGGAGCTGGGTCTTAGTGTTGAGATGGAGATCTCTGAGCGAGCTTTCACCGTTTGATATTATATGGGGTGAGGAGGTCTCTGGTGTACCTATTTCCTGAGCTCGGCTCTCCCACCTCAGAGGCACGAGCCTGACACCCAGCTGGAGCACCAAGACTCTGTCAGTCACCCAGCTGGTCTTGCTAAAGCCGGGCTGCCTGCAGCAGCCTGACCAATGGAATATTCATATTGGAAATGTTGCCATAGCACTGGGTGTTAGAGGAGATCTCCATCGCTCCATACCAGAAATAAAAAAGGATGGACAGCTCCAGCCTGAGAGGCTTGTCTGCTCACCCGCTGGGGTGGATGGGGGCTGGGATGGTGGGTTTATTTTTATTTATTTGTTTGTTTAGATTCTTTAGTTTGTTTTCCTGCCATCCCGAAGGGGGCAGTCATCAGCATTTGGGGAAGTGTTTTGATTTGTCTTCATGTTGGGAAAATACAAAGGTTAGGGGTTGATGTAATGCACAGGAGGGGCATGTGACAGGAATAAGCTTATTCAAGTCATTTCTGATTTGTGTTGGTTTTTTTAAATGCAATATTATTTTTACTCATTTTAAAGCATCCTTAGTGCCAAGAGGACTGTTTGGAAGGAGCCTCCCTTGTCTCCACTTTGATAAGAAAATTGCTCCTCCTGGGACAGCTGACTTCCCACTGCCTGTGATGGGTACAGGGTTGTTCAAAGTGCACGCTCCAAATTCAGCACTCCTTAGCTTCAGAAGGGATTTTGGCTTTAACAGTTATGTGGTTCATCTGTCTCAAACATTTGTTTTGACTCTAGCTCTTGCTTGCTTTACTTTTTTAAGCTTGGAAAGAACAAACCCAGAATAGTCTGGGCCTTCACTTCCAAATGGGGGTTTAGACAAAAGTTTAAAAAGGCACTTGCTTTGTAGCACTTGCCTTGGAACCCCCACGTGTGCCGGTAATCACCTCTATTCCCTCAGACTGCTGGTTGCCAGCCCCTATCCGGCAGGGCCTGTAAACCAGTGCCCCAGCCTTGCCAGGCCATCAGCCACGATTGGCATCTGTCCTGGCATCCCGTGTGCTCCAGGTTCCTTAAAGGCCACGCGCTCCATTCATTGGGTTTATGCTGCCCACCTGCTCAGGCTCAGTTTCTGTGGGTTCTTCAGGGGATGGGGAAGAGGGGACCTTGTCTGTGCCATGTTTGGGGTTCCCCGCCTCAGGCCCCCTCTGGTCCATTCTTATATTGACAGCTGGGAAATCCTGGGCAAGTGCTATAACTTCTCTGTGTTCCAGTTTCCTCCTTTTAAAATGGGCATAAAAAGAGGAGCTACCTGGCATGTAACGAGCTATTACTGAGTAGGGGCCATCTGTGGACTCCGTCTTTACAGCCGTCCACACTGGCAGGCCAGCCCCAGTCCTATAATGCAGATGTTATGGCTTCATTTTTCAGGTGAGAAAATGGAGGCTTGTAGAAAGGCCAGCCTGTTTGTCTGATGACCCATAGATGTTACATATCTGAGCAAATCAATTGGGACACCGATGCCAAAGCTTGTGCACTTTCTATGCTGCAAGCCCGTGTGCTTTTCTGCATGCTGAGGAATTCCATGGGCCCTGTCCCAAAGGATTCCCCTCTAGGAATAGCACTGTTTTTTCTGGTGAGGCTCAGGCTGACTCATCCTTGAGTGGGGCCAATAAAGTATTTCTGGGGAATAAACTCTTTCTATTAACTCACTGGGCCAGGTTATTGAGAACCTTTGACTCCTCAGTTAATTAGAGAATTTGGGATCAAGTGCTTCCAAAATTTACCTGAATTCTTTATTAACTGAGTTAACACAGAGCTTATCAGCTCACAGGGGTCACACCTCACGTGGCTGGAAGAAAGGAAGAGGGTCTTAGATGAATACCAAACTTCAGTCAGACATAGAACATGAAGGGTCATCTCAGTTTAACAAACACAGGAGGAAGTAGCAAATGGGAAGGTAAACTTCACACTCTCCCTGGAGCCCAGCATTAAGCCCTGACCGGATTTGCTGCTCCCACAGGGCACTGCGTTGGTGGTCAGAGAAAGTGTGGCTCCAGAATAAAATTGAATGCTGTGTGAATGGGAAGAAGGAGCCTGAAGGCCAAGGAGGCTCACTAACTTCATGATCTGATTTCTTCCTGCCAGCCACACTGCATATTACAAGCAGGGCTGGAACTTGGCTCCGCTGGCCAAGCTCCCAGGGCCAGGATAGCCGAGGTATGTCTGGAAAAGAGAGGGCCTTTGCCAAGGCAAGCATCTCCCATGCCAGGCAGACCAGCAAATAAGCTGCCTCTTGAAGTCCCTTCATCTGAATCCCCGAGGAGCCAAGGCTTGTTGAAGTACTAAGTGCAAACTCAGGAGCTGCTGAGTGCCCGGTACTGAGAATATAGAGACAAATGTGCAGAAACCAAGTAGGCTTTCATCTTGTGTTCTAAAAAAAATGTTAATTGATGTTTTTCTGATCCTGAGAATAATGTGTCTTAGTAAAAAAAAAAAATTTAGAAAATTTAAACTGAATCACTCAATCTCTGGGGAGAAACCTTGATAGCATTTTATGGAATTGGATGTGTCTGCTAGCCAAGGAAAAGTGGGACTGGGAAAAAGGCCAGTTTTGTGAATCTTCTTAAAATAGGGTCCAGAATTTCATATTAAAATTTTTTCTTTAAGTTTTGATTGAGACTTTACTTGAAAAATGAAACTAAAGATTATGAAAATAAGTTTATGTTATTCTACACTTAACAGCTCTTGTAATAATAATGGTCAAGGATACTTAGACCCAAGGCAAAAGTTTATTTGCTTTATTAGCATCTTTAAAATAGCAGTGCAGGGCTTCCCTGGTGGCGCAGTGGCTGGGAGTCCGCCTGCCGATGCAGGGGACACGGGTTCGTGCCCCGGTCCGGGAAGATCCCACATGCCGCGGAGCGGCTGGGCCCGTGAGCCATGGCCGCTGAGCCTGCGCGTCCGGAGCCTGTTCTCTGCAACGGGAGAAGCCACAGCAGTGAGAGGCCCGCATACCTCCCCCCCCAAAAAAAAACCTAGCAGTGCATTAATTACTGAAGTGAAAGAAGTAACTGAGTCCTGGGTAGGCAGCTTTTGGATGTGAATATTCCTGTTATAAGGTAACATTCTTTGCTTCATATTTTGCCTTTTTTTTTTTAGGACAATAACAGAAAGGTCGTTTTTATGATGGTGCATTTTTCCCAAACACTTCTCTTGATCTTTTAAATTTAAAGCCTTATCTTCTCAAGCAGCTTAAAGTGTTATCATCCAAGGATAATTTTGACTTCTTCAACAGTTAACTGATCTAACTCTGCAAGATCCAGACTTAATCAGAGGCTTTGAGTGGTTTGAGCAGTTTCTGAGCATCACTTTCATTGATTTCATGAAAGCCTGCACCTTTGCAACAGGTTTTAGTAGATTTGCACTGCATCTGAGTTGGATAATCAGATTCTACACTGTCTGGCAATCAGTGACAAAGGGTAGACAGTCTATTCACTGGTCCACATTCCCCGTCAGCTGAGAGCTGGTAATCATAAGTCTTGCAACAGTGCTGAAGGTAAGTTCTCCAAGCTAAAGTCAGTGTAAGCAATGATTGAGGCACAAAAGGAATCAGAGCCAAGGAGAAGCCTTGTCCTTAGAATCTCTCCCATGTACCTCCTTGTGGGGTACCATGTGCCTGGCGGAGGTAAAAAGCACCCTCCCCCCACTAGATCACTATTCCTGATGCTGTCTAAAGCCAGGGCACAGCTAGTTTAGCCACATCATACCAACATTCATCTTTTAAAGGTTCCCTGAGACTTCTTTGACTACAGGATGCCTGCCTGACTATGGAGTGGGGGTGGAGGTGGGCTGGGGTGGTACCTAGCTCCATAGTGACCCTGTTTTTTAAGGTTATGCCCCAGGCAGGATCTAAAACCAGAGCAAAGGGGATGCTGATACTGCTTTGAGATTAAGTGCTCCCTGATGGGGGCAGCTATGCTGACTTTATAACCAGTAGTTAGAAAATTTTTCCTTTGGTTAGTAAGGATTTGAACAACATTTGTTAGCATGTGAGGGTTCCCCTCCCATTGCCTCTCCCCACCTGGGAACAAATGCCCAGTACTTTCCAGAAGCTCTCAGTGCCAGCAGCCTCATCTATAAAGAGTATTGTCTGAGGTCAGGTTCACCGGAGAAGAACCTGAGATGGGGATTCCTGGGCAAATGATTTACTGCAGAAATGCTCTTGGGAGAAAAGGAGTGAAGGGAACAGAATGGGGCAGAAGACAGGAGCAAACAGGGATGTGCTCTCAGCCTAATCCCACGGGGGCTCTGGAACATGAGTTGCACAGTACAGCTGGTCTCACCTTGAGGCAAAGGGGCAGCCTTTTGCACCCATGTCAATCATAGGCTGCAGAGGAAGGGTGTTATAACCTCCCAGGCAAAGCAGCTCCCATTCAGCCAGGGACTGGAAGTCATCTAGTAAAGGGGTTCTGGGTGCAGCACTTGTGCCATCCACACCAGCAGTCACAGTGTTTGCTGAAGCCCATGCTCTGGGGGCCTCTTTGCCTCATAGCTACAGTGAAGAGTGGAAAATGGAATTAAAGCCTTTCAGTCAAGGGGACTTACATAGCCATGGGGGGGCTGTTATGGTGCTGACAGGCGCAGAAGGGTGATCCATGACATTCCTCCCTGTCGCAGCGTCCGGGAGTGCGTGAGTCATGACCGTACACTGAGCGCTCTCATTCCTACGGAAGTCTTTGGTTTTCACTCTTTTTGCTTGTCCCCCACCCCAAGATCCAACCAGAATTCTGTCACTTCTATTAGACTGAGTAGGGTGGAAGAGAGATGTGGAATAATGCAATAAATGCTGGTTTAAATGTTATTTCCTCACATTTTGGAATTAACAAAAATAAGGTAGTTCAGCAGTTCTCAGACAATCAAAAGCAGTCTTAGATCAAAGCTGAGTAAACAGAGGTCCCCTCAAGTTCCAGAGTAAATTTTTAAAGCCTAGTGAGTCCTTCACATCCATGTAAAGCCTGAAGAAGTCTTCGGGGTGATAAATCTTTGAGAACGGATAGACCTTTGACTTAAATTGAAAACCTCTCTCCTGGTTTGAAAGGGATTTCCAGTGAGATGTTGAGCTTTGGAACTGGGTTGAGTAATATAATTTATGTATATCCTGGGATGCTCTTGAGAGTAATTACACCAGAACGACAGACGTAAACCAAGACTGTCCCAGGGAGTTAAGGTCACCTAGGCTTGAGCTCGCTGCTTCTAATGCCCACAGGCCAGTTAGCTAGTATTTAGAGTAGCTTGTACTTGGGCCAATTGTGGACATTGCTTCTTGGGTGAGGAATTATAAGGAAGAGAAAGGTGACAAGAGGCCACCAACAGTGAATCATTAGGACCAATCTTTGGGCCATGCAGTTCGTAAGACAGCATTTGAGAAATTATTCACTGGTTTTCCTTATTGAGATTGCCGCTGCATGTTCTCAAGATTCCAAGAGCAGCCCCTCACGCTGCCCTGTAAATGTCTGTTTCTCTGCTGGAAGATGTTCCCCTTCTAAGCTGTGAGCTCTTCAAGGACAGGGACTAATGTCATTCAGATCTGTGTCCTCAGTGCTGATCGTGGGAGGTGATGTGATGACTCAGCCACTCAATGGATGCTCAGGGTCTGTTCCAAATCCTGTGCCATGCCCATATTAGATATGCAAACTTACCTGCTACCCACGAGTGTTTGGGGCAAGATGGGTGAAGGAAACCTTGGAGGAAGGGCTGAGGAAAGGTGTTCCTGACAGTGGGAACAACTAGGCAAAAGTGTGGAAAGTGTGGAAATGAGACCAAGAAAAGGATATTTGTAGAATAGTGACATATGTGCTCAGAGAGGTAGGGGCCAAATGGATGCCAGTGTTAAGATTTTGAGTTTTATTATGTTCATAATGGAGAGAGGCATTTTAAGAAGATTCCTCAAGAAACCTGTAGAATGGACCAAAAAAAGGCAAACTCATAGCAGTGGCTCCCAAAGCATTGCACAGTGGAACACTTACTGTATCACCTATCATGAATTGAAAATGCTTATCTCAGGCCCCACAATCTCAGAGTATACTCAGGGTCTACTCAGACCACTGGGGCATGGCCTGGGAATCTGTATTTTTTAAGGTGCTCCCAAACCAATTTTAATGCAGGAGGTCCCAAGTCCACATGAGGGATGCTGACTAAGGTCACAGAGAACCGTTAGAAAACTTATAACAGTCACTGAGGTCAGTTATCCCCATTAGATATCTAGATTGGATGCTGAAAGATAAGCTACAGTTCCCTTTTATATTTATATATCTCCTATGTTTTATTTCGTTGTATTTCGGGTTGTTTCTGTTGCTGTTTCTTTGTTGCTATTTTCTAAATAAAGTTTTATTGATGTTTAGAAAACAGACAAAAGTACACAAATCATTAGGCGCCCAGCTCAGTGAATTTTCACAATGATCACACCTGAGAACATCCCCAGCACCCCGAGAACTCCCTTCCACTTGCCACCCGCCAATTATTATCTTGACTTCTAATCCCACAGATGAGTTATTTGTTTTTTGTCATTTCTACTTTTTGTGTTTGATAATGTTCATAATATATTAGTGTAATAGTATATGTGTATAACATATAACTAAGTAGGTATGTTGTGGTAAGTGCTCACATTTTTTTTTTTTTTCTGATTAGACAACTTAAACTTTTTTTATTTCACCCATCTACCTGGAAGTGTGGGTCTGGGCTGAGGTGCAGGTCTTGGAAATTGGAGGAGGGAGCATGGGTGACATTTCAAAGCCAGAATCCACACAGGTTGGTTCCTTTTGGCTGCCATTGTGTGTTGCAGAGTTGCCAAGGCCCTCGAGAAGATCAGGGCCTTGGTAGGGGAAGGAGATAGGTTTTAGAGTCAGTCAAGAATGACCTTGGGGGCTTCCCTGGTGGCGCAGTGGTTGAGAGTCTGCCTGCTGATGCAGGGGACATGGGTTCGTGCCCCGGTCCAGGAAGATCCCACATGCCGCGGAGCGGCTAGGCCTGTGAGCCATGGCTGCTGAGCCTGCACGTCCGGAGCCTGTGCTCCACAGCGGGAGAGGTCACAACAGTGAGAGGCCTGCGTACCGCAAAAAAAAAAAAAAGAATAACCTTAAGGAAGTCACATGACCTCATTGAACTCCAGCACCCCAGCTTCTAGACATTCAGCCAGTGCTAGTTCTGTTCTGTGCCTTCTCCTTTTCCCAAATCTGCAAACATTCTGTCTCCCCTCAGAAGTCTTGATTTGGCCTCAGTGAGTCAGAGAGGCCCTGTGGGTTATGAAGAGCCTCCTGCTTTCCATTGACTTTGGTTGTAAACCATGTGTGCAGGTGGAAAGATGGCAGCTCCCCGTGGCCCCTTTCCTGGTTTTCTCGAGCCTGTCTGTAGAGTCCACCCAGGCCAGCTATGCTGGGAACCCTCTCCTTGCCCTTGCACCTACCCCCACCCTGGGAAGCCTTGCTGAGGGTGCAGCTCAGCCCTCATTGCTTCATGCTGTAGAAAGAATCCCTGTGTTTTCCTTGGTGCGATTTTCTTAGCGTTTATTTTTCCTCAACTAGTAAGGTTTTGAAAGGCAAGATTAGGGTGTGAGCCAGAAAGGCGACTTGGATGCCTTTTAATGCAAACCTAAGGAGGCATCCAGCTCACGTGTGGGCTGTCCCGTTTCACCAGGAGAGCACCGGGGTTCAGAGCCAAAGTGTTGATTAAGAATGAAGAGTGTTCTTACTAATAAGAACCTGCTGTATAAAAAAAAAAAAAACAGAATAAAATTCAAAAACAATAATAATTGCTTTAAAAAAATCACATTTTTAACTCTTTTTATCCCTACATCTTCCAAACTTTTTGACCCCAAAACCCTTTTTTAAAATGTAATACCCACAGAACTAATGTTTTATGGAACACAGTTAGGGAAACTCTGATATACAATAACAAACATGATTAAAAAAAAAAAAAAAAAAAAGAATGAAGAGTGGTTTTGTCCTCTGCACCGTCTTCCCAGAGAACCTCTGGCAAGGGTGGGCAGTCAGAGGAGGATGGGGACTTGGCCTGTCAGAGGCTCCTCATTCCAGCACAGCCAACAGTGGCTGTTGTCTGAGAACTTCCCTAAAGCAGGACCATGTCTGCTGAAGCCTGGATTTGCCTGCCTGGGGCTCCTCCACACACCTACCTGTCCTGGTGCAGCCGGCCCATCTGTTGGTACTTTTTGTCTTTCAGGAGGAAATGGGCATTTCCTGTGAACTGCTGGAATCGGACTTCCTCAAATGCAGTGTGGGATTCCCTTTCATGAGGTCAAAGTCGAAGGTAAGGGGCAGGGACGGGGCACTTCCTTGGCAGCACCCCCGGCCCTTCCCACCAGCCACTCATTCTGCAACTGCCTCCCCGAGGTTTCGCCCACACCCCACTGCAGCAGGGTGGCCAGCAAAGCCCTGCCTGGGCACAGCCAGCCCTGTCCATGGCCATCTCCAAGTCTGTTCCGGGGGGCCGTGGACATGTGGTCCTTCCCCTTGATCCATGTGACATACCGCAGATGTGAGACACACGCCACGGCCTTTGTACTTTGTCAGTCACCATCTGGTTGGCCTCTTAACATTTTATTTTCTGGGACATCCCATGCCACTTTGAGTCCCTGGGACAACATAGGAGAAGATGTGGTCTGGGCTAGTGACCTACAGTCCTGGCTGTCACCCCCCGGGAACTCACAGTTTTTTGAAGAGGCCTCTTAAAATATAAATAATTGTATTGCACTTCATTTTTTCAGAAAAGTACAAGAAAGTACAGTCACTTTGGTATTTATAAGGAGCCAAATTTTCTAAGCGCAAACAATAATATGGTTTAGCATATTTGGAGATTCATGGAACATTCTAGTATGTGCCATCACTATAAAGAGATGCAAAGACATAGAAGATGTGATTTTTGGAGGTAAAACTAGACTCTAAAAGACCAGTTCTGCCTTTTTAAATGGAAGCTGTTTTCCCTGCTATGATTTGAAGGAAATTTTATATTCCTTTGTCTACCTTTTTTCCCTTCCTAAAAAAAAAAAAAGAAAGTTTAATCCTTTTATCCTGCCTATGTCGTAGAATTGGATCATTTTAATCTCTAAGGCTTTTTGGTCTCAGTACATAGGAGCTGTTTTGCAAACCAGTTGTGAGAATGTTCTAGTAAGGAAGATTTGCTCATTTCTTAGCAAATCACTTGAATCCCTCCACCTCGTTGAATGTACCTGCTCCAAACTGTGGTGGCTCTTACATCTGTGATTCCTCAGCCTTTTTTCTGGCTCTGATCCTCATTCTGTCCACATTCATCCCAGGAGAAGGGAAGCCCCAAGTGGTGGCTGTCCTCAGAAAAACTGGCAGAATATGGGCCAAGTCCTGTGAGATTCCAGGTAGGGTGAGGATGCAGGAGGAGGACCCTGAATGCTGGGCATTATTGCCTGTAGTAAAATATGGCACGCACATGCACACACACACACACACACACACACACAAATTTTATTGACATCTTTTGAGCAACAGGAAATAGACTTAATTGAAACAGTTTAAAAGTAGCCATTTTGGGCTTCCCTGATGGCGCAGTGGTTGAGAGTCCGCCTGCCATTGCAGGGGACACGGGTTCGTGCCCCGGTCTGGGAGGATCCCACATGCCACGGAGCGGCTGGGCCCGTGGGCCATGGCCGCTGAGCCTGCGCGTCCAGAGCCTGTGCTCTGCAACAGTGAGAGGCCCGCATACCGCAAAAAAAAAAAAAAAAGTAGCCATTTTGTTGTAAAATCCAGCCTCCCTCCCTCAAACCTGAGGTGCGTCTTGCTAGTTTTAAAGATATTTTAAAAGGAAAACTTATCATTGCAGATGGATCCAGGATCACTTCCCATAAAGAGAAAGTGAATAAATGAATACAATGAAAATAAAGTAATCTTGACTTATGGGGCCTTAAATTTTGTTAAAATTCATTCTCTCTCAAAATAGTCACAGAGCCAACAGAAGTATGGATGTTGGATGTTGGATTTTTTTTCCAGCTTGGTAATGTCACTGCCTTCCTCCACATACAGAAGTGAAGGCCTGTAGCAAGGCTGGTCCTGGAGGCAGGGCCCTGGGGGTGAGTCCCTGGAGAAAGCCCCAGAAGCGACCCAGCAGGGATGGCGCTCCCTCTATCCACAGCCCTGCTTGTCCTGCCCTGCCCTCAGACCCTGTGGGTCATCAGGCTCCAGACCACCTGCTAAGCCTCATGACCACACTATCTGCTTACTTCGCTGGCCGTATGTTTCTGTCTCTCATGACCAGCCTGCCCGGTTCCTGACCTTCTGTTCTCCCAAGCCTCTGGCTCTCATTTTGGCTTTGTGCCCAAATCTTTTGCTTCTTACCTCACTTTGATCTTTAGAGGGTTTAATTCAGATCTCCTGCCAGTTCAGACTCTCTGCTGCAATGAGACCCTTGACTTTCCCTTCCTTTGGGTCCTCCAGCTCTGTTTCCTGTCCTGTCTCCATGTCCCACCCTCACTGTAAGCTGACAGGTCTCACTGCAACAGAAATTTCTGTCTAGAAAGGGATGTCCAGCATCCACTCTAGTTGATGGTCCAATGTCATGATCCAGCGTTCATTACTTTCAGGTAGCATTCAGTTCAGTAGAATCCAGTGTTGCAAAGTTAGACCATTGCCTAGAATTCGTCATAAAGGAACAAAATGATGTCATAAAGGAACAAATATTTAGATGTTAAATAAGTCATAGACTCTCAGAACTTGATGGAATTTAAGGATCATTTTGTCCACCCTCTTCTTTTTTATTGAAATGCAAAGAGATCGAGTATCTTGGCCAAGATCACATAGTTTGTGGTAGAGCCTGGCTCTATAAGCCCTACCCGAGGGGTCCTTCCTGATTCCCACACTTGCCCAGTGTGTATATGGTGAAAACCATTTGCTTGGAGCAGTGTTCCCCGAATCACAGGGTGCCCACCACTGGGAGTACCTGAGATGATTTTGGATGGCTCATGAGATGATTTTAGGTGATACATGGACATAGCACTAAACCACGTTGACTCTAACAGTGAGAAATTTATTACCTTTTCAACACTCTTTCAATCCTAACTTTTTGTGGGAGAAATTCTCTGGTAGCTCTACAATATCTCTAACACCTCCCTATCAGTCATTAATCTCCCTTTTATCAAAATAGAGCAGACCTTAGGCCCAGAGCCTTCAGCAGGCAACAGAATTCAACACCCCTTTGTTTCCGTTATGTTTATTTTTATGATGACCTCCTCTTTATGGCAAGTGATCCTGGATTCCCATCTGTGATAGTGATATAAATTCTTCTCTTTAAAATAGTCTTTAAACAGCAAGAGTGAGGCAATAAAAATACAAAGTACATATCACAGGTGATATGATAAGCAGATGTAGCAAAAAACTGGGATGATGGTGTGTGAGTGAAATTTAGGAAGTCCTGGTTTAAGAGTTCAAGCGTATCGCTTCCTAACGAAAACCTCAGTTGCTGAAAAGGACAGCGTGCCTCTCGCCAGAGTGGGCTCTGGGTTTTATTGCTCAAGTTGTATCTCTGGCCTGACCATCAGAGAGAAATGCACACAGAATAAAGCTTGCCGTGCAAATGAGCAACCAGAGGTCATAAACTGCAGAAGATTGTAGTGTTTAAGTTTGGAATGCTGGCTGATGCCAAATGTCACTTTCTTTTCCCATAGTATGAATTCAGCGTGATCTTTGATACAAGCCACCTGTCTGGGGAAGAGGAAGTTCTTAGCTTCATCGTTACTGCTCAGAGGTAAGGGGGATTTAAATTTTTTCCAAAGATGAAAGATTTATGGGACCAAGAAAGGTCATGCCCTGGTCATGCTTTGATGATGATGCCCAAAACGCCGAGGAGGAAGGAACTGCTCAGTGATAAAGCCCCAAACCGCTGCATAGAATCGGGTCTCTCAAGGATGGTGCTTGTCTAGTTCCGCTTGTGCAGACACCAGCTCAGAGAGAGCTGGGAAGGACTAGGGGTTCATCCAGTCAGAGGTAAATGATTTTACAGCTGAGGAGAGACAGGCCTGGAGTGGTCAGGATTCCAGCCCAAGCCTATGTGGTTGGTTAGTTCACAAGTGTCCTCTGTGGTCAGTGGCTTCTCATGCATGTATCCCAGCATCCCTTGATGCGAGGACAGGGCTCCTGCAGCCTGAGGGCCTGGCCAAGCCTGTTGGTGGAGGCCCCCAAGAGATGGTCCTCAAGAGAGGGCTTGTCCTAGGAGCTGAGTGGACAGATAGGGAAGGGGACAGTGCAGTAGTGATGTCTTCCCTCAGGACTGTGCTCCTGCCTCTCTCTCTCCAGTATAGCCAAGGGTGCTTGAGAGAGACTCTGGGGTCGTGAGCTGCCTCCACAAGCCAGAATCCACACGTGCCTTGAAGTACCATCTGGGTAGCCCTTGGCCGATAGCTGGGCTGGAAGGAGAGGTATTTAGGTGGGTGAATAGGGAGATACAAGCTTTGACTGCATAGGTTGGATACCCAAGGCAACCTTTTTATTTGAATTTTTATTTGGAAATGATTTTAAACTTAACAGAAATGTTGCAAAGAATAGTGCAAGGAACTCCTGTATACCCTTTACCCAGATTCACCCAGCCTTGACGTGCTACCTCATTTAGTTTATCATTCTCTTTCTATGTATGATGTTTTCCACTTAACCATCTGAAAGTAAGTTGCAGATATCATGCCTCTTTACCCAAAAGTGTCTCCATGTGTTTCCTAAGAATGAGGCCATTCTCTAAAATAACCCCAGTATAGTTATAAAATTCAGGAAATTTAACACTGATACAATGCTATTATCTAATCTCTAGTCCATGTTCCAGTTGTCCCAAAAATGACTTTGTAGCCACTTTTTTACTGGTCCAGAGTCTGATCAAGGATCAGGCATTCAGTTATCATGTCTTATCTCTAGTTGCCTTAATCTCCAAGACAAACTTTCATGCCAAGGGATCTGAATCTATCCCAGAGGTGGTCTGGAGATCTGAACCAAACACTGTGAAGCCCAAGGTCAGGCAAGATCCACAGAAAAAAAGGTGAGATATTGTTATCTCAGGAACCTCATGGCTAATGGAGGCCGGGAAAATGGAAGGCCAGACACTAGATGAGCAGACCATGAAACCAGGGGCTGCAAGTCAACCAGAGAAAGGAGATTGTGCAGCCACAGGTTAGCATGCGGCCAAGACTGGAGACCCACTGAATCCGGGGTGCAGAGCGAGGCAAGGGGCTAAGCGTTGTAAAACTAAGGCCCCCACCCACATGGTCACCTCTGAAATGAGGGTGCTCAACCCAAGACTTCCTCCAAGGAGGACTGCACCCTTGGGCACTAAGAAGGCGCTCCTGGTCCCACATTCTGAGAGAGAAGGTCATCTCCCAGACTTTTCAGATGAGCCCCATGGTGCAAGATAACAGGTGCCGGCTCAGCCATCTATCTGACCCCCAGGTAGAGCAAGGGGTCCTGCTCTGGACCACTGCTCTCAACCCCATTCATGTCCATCAAGTGTAAAGCACTGAGCAGAAGCTGAGAGGGAGCAGGGATGAATGAGAGAGAGTCTTCCATCTCAAACCTCATCAAGACAGGGTCAGTCTAGAGACAGAGGCAGACACGGCTCAGTGCAGGAAGTAGGGCAGAACAGCCCAGGGCAGGCACTGTCCCTCACTCATTCTACAAACCTTTGAGCACTTACTACGACCAGCCACTGTGTGAGACAAGGGGAGATACAGCAGGGACCAAAGTTAGTAAAAGCCCTTCTCTTGGGCTCCTACAGTCGCTTCAAGCCTCAAAGCAAATTCACAAATCCATAATCAAAGTGTCTCCTATCCCATGAAATAATCAAAACTTGATTTCAAGTTAAGGCTTCCTCCCCTCTGCCAGGGCAAGGCTGCAGGAGGGAAGCCTTTCTCTGGGAATAGTCTAGCTTTCCTGCAGTGGTGCTTCTACTGGCCTTCTCCCCCTTTTCCTGAGAGCCCCCCAGGCTCACAGCAGGGGTTGTGAGAGGTAAAAGGCAAACAGGAAAGGTCTTACTTACCAGGCACTGCTGCAGGCACTCACTCAGTCTGGGTATGCAGAGCTGGCTCCTCCCCTTTGGGAACCCCCTCCACCCTCCCACTACTCTGGAGGCTCACCTGTGCTTCCTCCCTCACCACATCTTCCAACCTCAGCCTCTAGGCAGCCAAAGATGCCTTCAGTTCCTGCTGCCGAGACAGTGCCCCGAGACAGGACCAAAGGTGACCCTACCCTGGCTCTTGCTTGTAGATCCCACTCAGGAATCTTTGCCCTGACAGTCTCTGGAAAGGCAGGTGATCCTTGTGGAGTCAGGAGGGGAAAGCCAGCAGCCCCTTCCCCTTAAGTTTCCTGGGCCTGCATCTGACTGTCCTGATCAAGGTCCTCTGAAGCTTAAAAGGCAGTCACCCTCCCCTGACCACAAACCATTTTCTCCAAAATCTGTCTCCAAGAATCCTCCTTTCCCGACTCTGTTACATCCTTGACATTATAGTTTGGGTTGTTGCCACCAGACATAGTAAATCCTGGTTTAGTGCTTTCCTCTGAATTTTGGCATCTATTACGCCTCAGCCAAAACTTGGATTTTAACACCCTGTCGTACTCACCCCAGCCTGAGTGATTCTTGAATTTTCACAAAAACACCAATTAGTCAAAGGTTAGACTAAGATTCTTCCCAAGTGCTGAATCTTTCAACATCACCCTTGGTCCATTCTTGCCTCTTACTAATTAATGGCTTTGCCCGCAAAGCCTGAAGTCACTGGGCATTTGGGAGGTTCAGGTCAGGCCCCAACATATACAACCCAACAGTAGACAGCAGCAGGACTGGTGGGGCAAACACTTAACGAGGTTTTGTTTTATTTTTTCACTGGAGTCCTTCCTCAGTCTCAGTGTTATTTAAAACTCACAGAATTAAGATTAAATTTCCTTTGGGAACCATTGTGAAGCTGGAAGGATACATTTTCAGAGCCCCTCAATCCACCACCACTGTAGCATATTTTTGCGTTTAATGCTGCTTTCTCTATTTTTTTTTTTTAGCATTTTCCTTGATATTTTAGAGAATGTTCTTGTCTTAAAAATGAGAGCACAGCACGTCACAGTGGTTGTTTGACCCTCTTTACCTTGTGTTGTCATATCCAACCTCCACTCCAAAGGTGATGACTTTCTGGCCTTTAGTTCAGTACTAGTGGGACTTAACAAACACTAATTATATCCTACATATTGCAGTAGGACATGCAAACCAGATGGAAATAAAAACCACAGTGAATGTTAAAATACAGTCCAGCAATCCCCCAACTCCTGCACAACTTTCCAGTGCAGCATGGCTCCCGCTGTCTGTCAGGGTAGCATTGCCACAGGAATAATAGCATTTCAACACAGATGACAATTGTCTGAGCTTGCCAGCTTTGAAATCATGCAAGACGTGATTTTTTATTCACACTATTTTCAATATCACATCATTCACGTTTACATAAAGCATGGCTGTGATCTAATAGAAACGCAAAGCATAGAGAAGGTAGACTTTGTTCCCACTGCTAGAATCCAAGAAGGGCTTCACTGGGGAGGTGGCATTTACACAGAGGAGTCTGTTTTGGGGCTGAAGAAGCCTAGGCACAGTGGTGAGGATGTGCATGGCACAGCCTACTCTGTCACACCCATGTGACTGGTGGGCATTGAAGTGTGTTGGGGATTCCTGACCATCTCAGAGGAAGGGTGGGGGACATACAAGGGCAGTAGAAGGAAGATGAGGCTGAAAGAGGAGATTGGGCTGGGCCACGGAGGGCCTTGACAGCCTCAACTGCATTCCCCAGGCAGTGGGGAGCCACTGAAAGTTTTTGAAGAGGGGAGTGATACAATGCAATGGCTTGCCCACAGAGCACAAGACTGTTGGACTTAATAAAGGGGGGCAGATGCTTATTCCAACCTGAAAATTATTCTGCTGTTCCTAGGATCCACAGAAAACTCGCCATTGTTGGGCAGATCTATCAGCGTGCTGTCTGGGTCTCTCAACACCTGGAGCAGCTGATATTCATGGGAAGGAACATTTGGGCAGGAAATATGACATGGAAGAGACTTTTCCTTGTCAAAAAGAGGAAACTCCACCTACTTCCCAATCCCATTTAGGGCTAATCAGAGGTGTCAAAGAAGGGGAGCAAACAACACAATGGCAGAAACTTTATCTACTAGAATCTCATGTCCATAGACCAGTGGTGTTCTGATCTTAGGAGCCCATTGGAATCACCTGGGAGCCTTAAAAACTACCGATGCCTGGTCCACCCTACAGGGATCCTGATCTAATTTGTCTGGGGTGAGATCTGGGCATTGGGATTTTTTTAAAGGTTCATCAAGTGATTACTCTGTATAGTCCCTTACTCTATACTGGGCACATTTTCACTCAACACACATCTGTTAAGCACCTACTATTTGCCAGATGCAGTGCTGGGCATATAAGAAAACGCTAATAACTTAATTAAAGAACATCCCTTTATGTACATTAATATTTCTATATAGCATTAGGGAACACCTAGTACTGGTCGCTTAAATAATTAAATATCAGAATCTTCTAATTTCTTGAATCACAGATGTTTAGGAAGCTGTGTTATCTATTAAACTTGCAGCAGAATAGTTCAGGCACCCATTTCTCTGCAGACTTTGGTGAAAATCTGGTCTTACTCTCCCAGAGGGCACCCACAGCACTTGATTCCCTACTGTGACGGAAAGATCCTTAAAGCTCCTTATCTTGAAAGCCACAGTTAAAATACCAATCGTCCTTTTCTTCCCGTCACCACCCTTTGAAGATCTCTTGCCTACTTGTGGATTTAGGAGGATAGAAAGTTGAGACTAAACAGTTTCTCAAGAGCTCCTGTCTCAGCAGCCTGGCTCTGCAGACCATGGGAAGCATCCCAAGTCACGAGCTTGCAGAATAACTGGGGGCCTTTTGATGTTCAGCCTCTTTATCTCAACTTTGCAACTTCACTCAGTCTGGAGCAGTCACCCGATGACAGATGAGACTGTTGGGCCAGAGCTGCCAGCGGCCACAGGTGGCTGGACAAATGGCAGGGCACGGGGTGGTGCTTCCATCAGGAACCAATTACTCAGACCTGGTGGGATGCTGGGTGAGGGGAGGGAGCAGGCCCGGACGTTGCCATCCTCCCATCCATTCAGGAGTCACCTCTGGTTTGCTCTGAGCAGTGATTGTACAGCTTTTATTGTCCCCCTGGGAAAGGAAGGGCAAGGAAGTGAGGCCAGGTGGGCACCTGATCCTGCTGCTTCTGTAAACTGTGATGGATTCACCCCATATGCGGAAGACAGATGAGGAGTTAGGGGTCAGAGTCACAGAGCACCATTGTTTCAGAACAATAGGAGAGAGGAGGAGAGGGGATGTGAGCTATTGAAGTATGGTTGCATTCAGCACTCACTGGTGGGGAGAGGAAGGCAGTGGGGGCGGAGGGAGGGCAGGGAGCCGGCAGGACCTCTGCACAGGTGCAGGGAATGATGGGTGGGGAGTGGTCCGGATGAGCTGTGTCCAAACCTCAGCGGGTCTTGGGGACTCTTATGTTCCACCCCTGGAGGGTGAACTTAGCTTTCAACTGGGACCCTGTGTTCACTCTGTGTGGTAGAACCAAGTATAGGTGCTGGGTTCAGCACCATGTACCCAGTAGCCATGCTTTTTCCCAAGGTGGTTGCTTCCCTACAATAATGATC